>NC_056726.1:1195701804-1195954304 GCF_019279795.1 Protopterus annectens
AAACAAAATCTCCTTCAGGTCCACAAACCTGCATGACCTCCTGGCCATCTACTGCTGTTCCACTCCTTAGCTTAACAGTGGAATTCTCTCCCCACACACCTACGCAACCTACCTATCCATACAAATTTCAAACCTCAGCTACTCTCTCATCTTTCTTCCAAATGGGAATGCCCTTGCCATGCTTCAACTTAACCCCCCCAATCCACCTTGCACTGACTCATCCAACTACCTCTACTATAACATCATCCCACCCAAAACAATCCCTCTCCTACTAAAAACTAATTTCTCTCTAATATCTGCTGTACTATACTCTTCAATCTCAAATATACTTTTACCCTCTCAGTGCATAATATTTTCCTAACCTACTAATGGCCAGTAGCTATATATTTTGAAATGTTAAACCTAAAATTGAGTTTTATAACAAAAATGTGAACTTTATGTAAATGTTGAAATTTCTGTATTGAATTATGTAGTTTCATTTTTGTAACACTGTGACAAGCCAATTGCAAATATCATGGAGCTTATCTGTAAATGTTTAATTAGCTGAATGAACTATGTCCTTTTGTAACATGTGAAATGTAACTGCAATTATTATGGAGCTTTTCTCTCCGGGCCTCCACTGAAAACGGCTCATCTTGGCCCAGTGGGCTTCCCCGGTCATCAAACTTAAACAAATAAATAAATAAATAAAAAGAAGGTTCTCTCTTCTCCTTTGGTTCTACTGGACTACACAGATGTACTGTGCAGGTATGGGAATGTAAGTCCCATATGCAGGGTAGTACATCAGTAAACAAGGAAGGACATGAAACATTACTGAAGTACCTTTATACAAAGACTTATTTAATAAAGGTAAATAATTTCATTTTTTAGATAATGCCATTGTATGAAATCAATAATCCAATCCTGTTTGTGGGTATATCAGGATTTACCCATGGTTGGCTTTGTTTTATTACCCGGGCTTTGCCATTGTGATCAAACCATATCAACAGTGTGCAAATACTGATTTACCCATGTACAGTCATGAATTATTGGTTAATTATTGGGAATTGCCTTAAACTTGGAAGAAAGTTGTCTTAAATTGTCTCTAAACAAAGTCAATAGAGTGACAGAAAAACAGCATTGATAACTAAGGTGCTAGTTTGCAACAGGATTAGAATAAAAGACAACCAAAGTTGTCCAAGCCAGCTAGCTTTGTATGTAGTAGAAGTCATTCATACAGGCCCTGCACTGACAGATTATATGATACAATGGCAGAAGTAATGGAAAAGCAAAGCAACACTGGACCTAACAATGGGTATAAAAAAGAATCTGAAGTTATGGCAAGATTTCCTAAGGCAGTTTTAGTTTTGCAGTCACAGCTGTATATGTCTGCAGCTGGAAAAACTTTAATAGAATAATTATTCCTTCATGGTAAGTTGCTTGTAGTACACTATAAGATAGCCAAAAGATATAATTTTTCTGGAACTGATGTAATGATATGGTTTTATCGGAGAAGAGTGAGTTTATAATTTGATTCAGTAACTCATTCAGCATAAGAATGGCTACACAGTACTATAAGAAAGCAAATAATTTCAGCCTTCTGCATGCAGTAGAGTCAGCGCAAAGGGCAGACACGCCATGTAATCACCACTCAAGTCAACTTTCAGTTCTTTTCATTTAAAATGTTGAATGCAGTATTGAAGATCCCTGATAAAATGGAATCACCCTACAAAAAAATTATAGTTGATTAATCTATATTAGTGACATTAGAGTAATGTATGTTAAACATAGTACATATATGGATATTTACTGCATGGAATTCCTTAAGGCATTGGATATTGATAAATGCTGAATACCTCTGCATAAACACAATATACTAGAAGGTCTCAGTATGATAAATAAAGAAGATTTAAATGGTTTTGTCATATTGTGAAAGGTGCTGTGATAAATGGATTTTTAAAATAAATAATGTCTTATTTATTTATTTTTGTTCATTTAGCACGCTAGGAATGACCAACTTCATGCCCAGCCTCGGGTTGCTATAATACAGCGACCAGTCAGGTTACATCAAATAGGTACAAATGTACAGCATGCATTACATGTGCTTGTTGATCTTTACATACGATAAATAGATTTGAGACATAAAGTAGAGTCATCCCAGAGTAGTAATAATAGCGTGCGAGAGAGAGAGAGAATAAAAGGAAAAACACTTTTTGTAAAGAAGGAGAAGTTTGAATGGAGTCATTTGCTGGGATACTATGTACATATAGACATGTGCAGGCTGACTGTAAGAAACAGCTCAAGGTTTTCAAGACAAGGTCTACGTGTATTAATAAATAATTATAACAAGGTTGAAAAGTGACTCCTAGCTGAAATAGTTTCTAATAGCTTTGCACGTGAAACTTTGCGGGCCTGAACTACAATGTTTTTTGTTCTACAGATGTCAATATAATCTGATTTATAGCTATTGATGAGAAGGATGAAAAGTAATAATTCAACAGTGGTCTATAGTGTAAAACGTAAACACTGCTTTAAAACCTATGAAATAAACTACTTAATCTCCAATCCTAGGATATCACTAGGAAGTCTAAAGATATTATCAGTACATGTACTCAGTTAACAAAGAATGTAAGAAGGATATCCCATAAAGGAACACAGTAAATATTTATCTACACAAAATCAGGCAGCTTCGTAGATGTACAATCACAGCAAATTGTCAAAATTTAATAAGATGCAGTGGGATAATGTGCTGAAAAGGGAATGCATCTCCATCATACAGTCTGAAGGATAGCAATGCAGCTCACATCCCTGGTGGTGGGTTTTATAGATTTTTGGGGAGTTCTGAGTGATATGTTTTTATGAACATGTAAGTGTACATTAGATAACTCTTAACGATTGTTCAAAGTGTGCTGAAAAGGGTAATTTGAGAAGATGCAAAATACTAAAAATATGTAAATTAGGGGAGTGCCAGAGCAACCAAAATGACCTGCAGGCTCATAAATATGAATTTCTTATAAATGAAGGGCAGGATATGCCATAAAAGGTAGAATGTCGAATATCCTAGTTAGGTAGAATGATAAAAGATCTATTCATGGGAAGAAATACTAAGTATCAGTGTCAACATACCTGTAGAGAAAATGTCGCTGCAAACTCAAATGCTGTAGGCAGAAACTGCATGCTAAAGTACAGGAAACTTTGCAATAAGAAGGCATGATAACAGATGAAGTGAAGTTAACCTATGAACCTATGAACCTACGAAGTAAGAATTAGAGCAAGTAAAGAATATGATTTGTCTAAAATTGTCTAGTCTTTTATCAATAACCATTTTCAGTATATTTTAAATGCAGTCCCATGATCTAGAGTACAGTCAGATGGGTAACATGGCACCTAAATACCAGGAAGTGTGGATTTAAGTTGTTTCTCCAAAAAGGGTCACCAACCAAAGAGATATGTCGTGTTTTTATAAATGGGTCTGACTCTACAGATCTAGGAGTATATTTTGATTGTGCATTAAAAATTGCAAAGCACATGAATGAATATTAAATTATATATTTCCCTCTTATTTAGCTATTGTGTCTCCTTCCCTTTGCTTGCAAAAGTTAGCTCAGTGTTGGATAAATAATAGGATATGGCATGCTTATAAGACACTCATAATTATCCGGCTTTTAATAGGTCACCCCTCTTTTAGTTTGTTTGGATATTTCTCCTGTAGATTCAGCATGGCTGTCCTTATGGAACTGACCAAAACATCAAGACATGGTCTAACAATAACTCTTGAAAAGAAACAGCTCGAGAGATTTCCCTAGCATTTGAATCTATTTGAATCTACTTTGAGTATTAGTGATCATCAGGATCTTCTTTGTGTCATCATAACTTTGCTAACAGTTCCAGTGTTATCTTTAAACATGTTGTTTTCCTCCACTGGAATGTAGCAGGAGAGGCAGGTAAAGTGTCTGAGAGGTGTTAATAGTGTTTTGCCAAGGCATATGTCTGTATATGACCACAGAATCTGCGAAATGTGTTGGGACAATGACTTTGAAAAAATATCAATTATAATTGTAAAGATATGTAAATGCAAAAAGGAGTGGCACAACAGCAACAAGCAACACTATGTTTGTCATAATGGAGACAGGATGGCATTGTGCAAGGAGACAGTAATATATGGAAACAAATGAAAACAGCCATTAAGGAATGCAATGCCATGGAGAAAAATTATAAACCAGATAAGGAATCATAGAAATAGGCTAGAAATGGTAGTTGTTAAATAAGGATATACAGAAGAAGGCATTTATAAATGAAAGTGGGAGAAAAAATAATTAGTATTGCCAATGAAAGGGAGCAGATTGTGCAGGATGGTAAACAAAAATACACAGTAAGGATTAAATGATATTAGACATGCATGAATCATTACAGTAATATTGTAGAAATGACGGATACTTTTTTATAATAATTTATGAAAAAAAAGGTAAATAAATGTTTTCTAATTCATATCATTCAGTCATATGTCAGCATTCATTCTATAATGTTTTCTGTGCATTTTTGTCTGTTTACAGTTATAAGCATTCTTGAGTCTGCTCCTTGATCTGTTTAAAACTTTCATTTAGTGGCTACAGCTAGGAACTGTAATAGTGTGCATTACTATAATTGCATGTTTTTATTTAAATTACTAAATTGTAAACTGCTTTTTCATACTGAGGCTTTTATTTTCTCTTTGTGGGTGTTCTTTCTATGCTTTTAAAGTGAGGTTTCTGTGTCCTGCTCAGGTAGCATAATCTTGATAGAGGCCTCTTGTCTAGGCTGGCAGTTTTGTTTGAGTTTCCTGTGTTTCTGGCAGCCATTTTCTGCTGATTGTCTTCATTATTATTGAGAGTAACAAGGCCTCCTGACCTTCTGTAGTATGAGTGATTGGGTAATAGCAGGGGCTGAGTAGTAATCTGATCTTCCATCTCTTCCATTCTTACTGCTATATAAACCCTGTGTCTTATAAAGGTTCTGCTTGTATTGTCAGGCTCTGGATTGCATTGCATAAGTGGAAATTCCTTAAGATTCCAAGAGCAGGATAAGTTATTTCTTACACTTATTTCACTGAACTGCACTTCTGAAATGCTTATAATTGTGCTATACAGTTGATCTACTATATTTTGCACTGTTATAAAGCATTTTTTATTGTTTCACTGCATTTATGTACTGTTTTATACTGTTTTAACTTTACTTAACTGCAACCTGCTTTTTCATACTTAGGGTTGTATTTTCTGTTTGTGAGTGCTCTATCTGAGCTTTTCTGTGAATTTTTGTCTGTTTACAGTTAAAACCATTCTCAAGTCTGCTCCTTGATCTGTTTAAAGCTTTCATTTAGTGGCTACAGCTTGGAACTGTAATTTTTCTCACCCTCCCTTCCTAGTGTTGTGTATTCTTATACTTGGTGGCTTTGCAGTTACCTGCCCATACTGTATATTTGATCTGTGACACTCCTCCCAGTCTAGTGTCATTAGTTCACTCAATCTAATAAAGACCATTTGTGAAGGCCAACCCACTCAGATTCTTAACGTTGAATTCACTTCTGTTCCTGCTTTCTCCATTTCCACTTTACTAGAAAAAAAATTCTAAGCTTGCTTTCCCCCTTTCTTGTGGCAGGTCAGATACAGATTTGCTGTGTCCAGGACTGTTTGTGAGCTCCTAAGCCCCCCCCCCCCACACTTAACTGGGGTTAAACTATTCCTGGCGCCATAAAGTCTGTTCTTCAAAGTTTCCCTTGCAATTAGCCAGCTTTTAGTTTTAGCACTCATCTGTTTCTTTGATCTCAGCACTTGTTCAGAACTCATGGTAAGCACTAAATAAGTTACAAATTACTACAGCACTCAACTTTCCTCACTTGTCTAGAGGAAAAACGTTTTTAGTACTTAATAAATAAGCACCTATTCAGGCATGTCTAAAGGTCAGCTCCCGGTGTTTTTTCCTGTCTACCTGATGAATCTGGGCATCTTGGGACAATGCAGCAATTGCTCATGTACACAAACAACCCTCTCCTCCTACCACCCAACACTACGATCTGTGAGAGTTGCACTTATATAGCCAAACTGGAAGCAAAGCTCTCTTCACCAAAGACTGGCCTAGACAGTCAAGAGGAGAAGATAAACACTTGCACCGCACCACACTCATCACATACTCCCTCAAAACCTACACCACCAAAACACACACACAGAAGCACAAAACACACACCTACATTCGCGGAGGCTCTCAATACAAATCTGCCCAAACAACAGAGACCTCCAAAGCAGAAATGCAAGCAACCGCCACCCCCCATTACAACCCAAATGACATATAGCCCACATACTCAGTGTGCCACTCAACTACAGCCCATAAGGCATAACGTACCCAACACTCTAGTCATATGTGACTCTATAGTCAGACACACTGATGTTCCACTCACCAGGCTAAACAAGGAAAAAGTTACTGTCAGCTGCCTATCAGGTGCCAAGATCCGCCACTTAATGCATGTACTCAGGTCACTCCACAACAAGTGCAAATATGACTCTGTCCTTATCCATGTTGGTGTGAATGACCTGAGATGTACCTCCCTGGACTACATGAAAAGAGACATGGAGCAGCTCTCTGATCTTGTAACCCAGGCCGGTATGACCCTAGCCCTGAGCAGCATCCTGCCATCACCCAGAATGACACCACAGTACAAGGACAAAATGATTGACTTTAACAATTGGCTAAGCTTCTGGTGTCATTCTAAGGGAATCCAGTATCTGTCTGCCTGGGATGACATGATCGACAGACCACGCTGCTTTGCCAGAGATGGCCTGCACCTGTCGCCCTTGGGATTCCAGATACTGGCAAAGGCTCTTGCCACCCCTATAGTGCCTTTTTTAGGCAAGGTTCAAATGGCAATTCACCACCGTAATAGGTACAAGCAAGCAAAATCTGAGGGTAATGCTACTCAATGCTAGAAATCTAAACCTCAAAATGCACTCACTTGAGGCACTCCTTAAAATGGAGAACATTGACATCTGCGCAGTGACAGAGACCTAGTTCAAAGCTCCAGAGAGCACCCCTGCATTACCAGGCTATAATTCATACCGCACCTTTCGGGTGGAGGCGTGTCCATATTCAATAAGGATATCCACACCTCCAAACTAGCTGCTCAGCATAATGCAGCCAAGATTATCCAAGTTCAACTAACTCTGGGCAAAACCGCAATCCAGACTGTAGCTTGCTACAGAACCCCCACCATGCCCCAGGATTCCCACTCCTCTTTTCTTGATACACTGGAAAATATTAAGGTACAACCCAACACTCTAATAATGGGTGATTTCAACTACCCTACTATTAACTGGGAAAACTACTCATGTACCAACTCTTTTGTTCAACGGTTTCTGGAAATCATCAATTCCAATGCCTTGGATCAACTTATCCACACCCCCACCAGGGGCAGCAATATCCTAGACCTGGTCATCACCAACATGGGTTCCACACCAGAGGTCAGCTCCTCGTTGGTCAGATCTGACCACAAGCTGATCACCCTAGACATCCACATCCCGCTCCCAACCCCCATTAGGAAAACAACCATAAAACATTTCTCCAAAGCCAACTTCACGCTTCTTAAGACAGAAGTGGCAAACTTCACGACACCCATGCAGGTGGACAATAGAGGTACGACTGCTCCTGCACTTTATAAGCACTTACACGAGTGCATGGATCGTGCTATCCCTAACAGAACCAAGATACTATCCTCCAAAAAAAGGAAGCCAATCTGGTGGTCTTCTGCCATAAACAAACTCTACAACAGAAGAAAGAAACTGTTGCAAAAAAGAGTAAAATCCCACGATTGGAGGAAATCCCTGGTCAGCCTCAGTAAGAAGCTGAGATCCCTCATAAAATCCTCCAAAGCTAGTTATGAAAACAAAATTGCCACTGATTCTAAAGACAACCACAAAGCATTCTATAGCTATGTCAAAAATCTCAATGGCAACACTCAGATCTGCTCTGAGTTACAGCACAATGACACCAAATATGCAGAACCAACTGAAATTGCCAATATCCTGGCAGATAGGTTCAGTGCTAACTTTACCCCCCTCTCACCCCCTAAAGGGCCCATCTTTATACTGGAAGAATGCAGAGTTCCTGTAATCACGGCTGCACAGGTAAAAACCTCACTCTTCAAAACCAAGAACACAGCATCCATGGGACCTGACAACATCCCAGGCTGCCATCTACATGAACTACAGAATGAACTGGCACCACACCTAAGTACCATGTTCAATCATAGCCTTATCTCAAGTTTTGTCCCATTGAATGGCGCAGCGCAACAGTTATCCCACTCCACAAAGGGGGGCCACAACAGACCCCGGGAACTACCACCCCATTAGCCTGACGAGCCTCGTCTGCAAGGCCATGAAAAGTATCATCATGGAACTCAAAAACAAAGACATTGGAGATCTCCAAACTCTGGACCCCACACAGTTTGGGTTTGTAAAAGGCAGATCATGTCTCTTAAACCTGATAGACTTTTTTGAAGTAGTCACCAAAGCCATAGATAAGGGTAAGGTGGTTCACACAGCCTATCTAGATCTCGCCAAGGCATTCAACACCATCCCCCACTCTGGAATTATAGATAAACTCACTAAACTAGGTATAAATCCCTATGTCACAAGATGGGTTGCCAACTGGCTTACTGACAGAACCCACACCATGAAAGTAGCAGACTCCAAATCAGACTTCAGAACAGTGACAAGTGGAGTACCACAGGGTTCAGTCCTGGGTCCTCTCCTGTTTGGTATCTACGTCTCTGAAGTACAGGCTAGCACAGAAGGTCTTTGGCTAACTAAATTTGCAGATGATTGCAAACTAGGAGCCATAATCAAAACTCCTAACGATGTGGACATTCTACAAAAGGGCCTCACTGAGACAGATGCCTGGTGTCAAAGCCATGGTCTCAAGCTCAGTGCCAAAAAGTGCATTGTCATCCCCTTTGGTAAAAACTCTGTACCCATGAACTACCACATAGGCAGTAGTCTACTTAACACCGAAAGTGTGATAACAGACCTTGGGACACAAGTGGACAGTAGTCTCTCCTTTGATAATCACATCACCACAGTGGTCAGGAAATCCTTCTACATGGCACACCTCATCACAAAAGGTTTCTCATCCAGAAAAAAAGAGGTTATGTTCCCCTCTACTCATCACTCATTAGACCCATTATAGAGTACAACACCCCTTTTGGTATGTACCTCACAAGACATCTATAACAACGGGAAAGGCCACAAAAATACCTCACAAAGAGGATTACTGGCCTCAAACAGATGCCTTATGCAGACCGTCTCAAAAAACTCCAGCTTTACTCCTTCACATATCGCCTACTCAGAGGCGATCTCTGCCTAACATACAAAGCTATGTCAAACCCAGAGCTGTTGGACATGCTCCACTTAAAGAAATCCTAATCCCTCGAGCTACACGCTCTAGGGACCAAAACCTTGTCACCACAATAAACAGAACATGCAGGAGGGATAGATTCCTGTCCCAGAGACTTCCCATACTCTGGAACAGACTAACTATCTATGTCAAACAGAGATCCTCATTAGCACTCTTCAAGAAAAATCTTGATGATTGGATGGGTAATAGGAAATTCACCCCGGGGATCACTTCTGTGGTTCTGCTTGACAGGGGCACAGGAAAATAATTTTCTTGGCTAGACTTGTATAGATCCTAGGGCTAATAGCCTAGTACCTACCTATGAACCTATGAACTTATGCATCCCCCATATTCACAAATCTTAATAATTCAGACTTAACTAAATGAAACACCTGCTGAAATAAAATAGCAAACTTTGCAACAGATTCAGCTTACCTGTCTCGTCACTGCCAGGCCATTACACAACTATCCTGGCTAGAACTAACAAATGTGCTCACTCTTAACCAACTTACAATAGCCCATCAGATACTTTTCCAACCTGAAAAAACACCAGCCTTACATCAGGTATTAAATCACTATTCAATTAAACATTTAATAAGATCCAACAACAAATCTCTAATTAACATCACCAGAAGTGCGAACAGTGCTGGTGACTCCCTGTATTCCAAACATTGCTAAAATCTGGAGCACTATGCTCCTTAGCATAAGGTCAACAGCCAACAAAATTACCTTTAAAAACGTTTTCAGATCACACCTACATAGTTCATTGATTTGTGTGCACACTGACCCAGGCTAAAGCAACTACTCTGACTCAGGCTAAGAAAACTAACACAATATTTTTTCTGCTCTTGTGAGTCACTCTGTTTCTGCAACTGCTTTTCAAGTTTTTTTTTCATTTAGACGTCCAGCCTAACCTAGTCTAGTCTTCTCACCTAATTGTTTTCCACTGTACTTGTGTTAACAATGGGCAGGATTCACGATGGCTTGCACAGAGTCTAAGAGTCGTATAAGACTCCATGCAGCCATCGCGATCCAGGAACAGCCCGAAATACCATGTAAGAGACCAGCTAAAACGTCTCTTACATGGGCAGGGTGTGGATATGCTAATTACCTCAATTGCAGCCGAAAGGCATGCAAATGAGGTAGATTAGTGATCCATGAAGCTGAAACCAGCCCGTGTAAGAGTCGTGTTAGGTGCAGAAATGTACTCAGTTGACAACTGAGTATGTTACTGCAAATAACACAATGGAGCCATGACAGCTCCAAATAAAGTGTGCATATGTATCAGGCAGCATGCCAATGGCCAAATATGTGGCCATTGGCATGGTAACCCGATGCAAACATGAAATAAAATAATTTTTTTCGGCGATCGGCGATGTTTAAATGCAGCGCAGCTCCGTGCAAATGGGTTACGCTGATTTACGTGTCGTTTGGCTGTCAGCACACATATTACACTCAGCTCAGCTACGGACACACAGTTTCAGCATGTTAAAATGCTTCTCAACAACGGGCACTCATTTTACACCTGTTAAACCACTGCTCACCTACGGGCAGATATACTCAGCTTGTTAGAGTGTAGCTCAGCTATAGGCACTTCTGACATTTGTTTTTTTTATTATCACACATTTCTTCATAATACATGGCCCATTTCATTACATTTTACATAAAAATAATTTTATATATGTACATATATGTCAGGGAATTGTTTCGTGCTTATTTCACTAAAAATAAAAATTGATGTTGTGGGGCTCGAACCATGACTGCCTCCTCTTCAGCCGACATCTCTACCGCTACGCTATTGCTTCTTGGCTTACTTTGCATATTTAGATCTTATATGCTTTTCCACTGACTGCTAACTGTGGCTAAGCGACGGGCACGCCAACGCAAACGAGCGCAATCACGGGCAAACATCTTTAAAACTTATAAAAAAAATATAACATGTTCATTTTTACATTTTATGTTTATAGTCTGTGGGGGCATGTGTTGTGTTGTGTTTATTGACATTTACGCGGACTCTGTTGTGGGGGTTTACTTTCGGGACTGTTACTCTTCTGGGGGCATGTCCGTTTGCAGGGCTCGCCCTACGGACACACCCCCTACTTTCTTACACGGACCGTGTTAGCCTTGGGTGTGAGCCAGCATGCCCTCATGAATATGCATGACATGCTGACGTCATACCGTTTAACTGCAGCCTCCGTGTAAGACTTGTAACTCATACACGGAGGATTTGTGGATCCTGCCCAAAGTTTTTAAGCACACGGCCCTTCTCTGTTTTCCTTCATGAAATGGCATTCTCATTACATATATATGACAATCTCTTTTATATTGCATTGTCGAGAAATGATATGATATAACAAATATGTTTTGAGTGTATTAAGCTGTGCTCTCAATCTATAACATGTATATCTATGATATTGTACTGTCTTTCATTATATCCTAATGGTCTTCAACAGTCTGGTCTTGCACTGTCTTAAGTTGAGCTCTTTTCCAGAACATTGGTCTGCATATTGATGTCTCATACTATTTGTAGTGATACTGGAGCTTTTTTCCCCTGGCCTCCACTAGAAACGGGCAATCTGTTCAGTTTGACTTTCCCGGTAAACAAAAATAAAATAAAATAAATAAAAATAAAAATAAATAGAATTAATAAATGCTTTCTTATTCAGTTTATAGTTTTTTTGGCACTAAATGCTGGAAATTCAGTACATTAACTGACCACTTGTTATATATTGCTGTAGGTGTCAGTGAGTTAAACCATGAGGCTTTATAGTGATGGAACTAAACTATTAACAAAAGAAAGGGCCAGGAAAAATCTCAGAAGATTGAACTGGCAATCAGTCTGACAGAGGAATTCTGCTATCAATTTCTAAATGGATGAAGAAAGATCAAATTTCACTTCAGGATAACCTATAGGACACCTAATTTAGAAACTGTGTGGCATTAAATATCTGTAAATGGCAGAAAAAAAGCACTTTTAGTCCGACATAACATTCATGAAAATGTTTATTTTGGATTATACAATTACTGTCCATTAACATTTTTTTTAAACTACTAATTGATATAATTGAGTAATCAATTTTAAATTGGGGTGGGACCTGTGTATTTAAGGAAGGTGACATTTGAGAACTGTATTCTGAAGAAGTTCGTCATATCGGACGAAACCCGGGTAAATTCGTTTGTTTAATGTAACGTTTTAGTGTTTTGGTGGATGTCAAGTGGATGTGAAGGATTTGCTGCTGGTTTTTATGGTGTATTACTGTTCGTGAATTCTCTGAATAAACGGTCCATTATAGCTGTGGAATAGTCCTTTATCCTTTACAGCGTGGATTTAAGTGAGTTGCTGTGGTTGAACCAACTGCCGAGCATTTGAACTTCCTGTGCTCACACATCAGTTTAACTAATTTCTTGGTATTGGAGGTATGGAAGGCGAGGTTGTTCCAGTGCCGGTGGACACCGGTTTGTTGCTACAGCAAATACGAGAACAACTTAGAGAGCATTCGGCTCTCATACATCAAATATTGGACAGAGATAATCAAGTCCCTAATAATTTAACAACAGACAGTCTTGGGTTGCCTTTAACGCAGGCAACACCGCAAATATCAAATACGGGCACCCGAGGACAGCGAAGTGACGGTGAAAAAGCTCATTCCATTGGAGTCAACAATGACAAAGTATGGCGAAACAGCAACTATTCGTTTAATATGGGGAATAAACCCAGAAGTTCTTCACCAAAACACAGTAACACAACAATGCAGGATATGTTAAAAGCTTTTGAAATGAAACTTTTTAAATTCAAAAGACTGCAATTGGAAAATAGTTACCTACAAAAAAATATTGAGCTCAACATGGTCCCCAAAGGTTTGCGCCTTTGGAGATACCCCAATGGTTGTGATGACAATACCAAAATGTTGGATGAACTACATGGTTTGTTTAATGACACAGGTGTTAAGCTTATGGAAATCATGATTAAATATAATAACCTGAGGATAGAGAATATACTAAAAGAATTAGAATGTTTAAATCACAACATTAGTCAGGATCTAATGTTTGAGCAATTCTATACCAACTACACCCACATTATACGGGATGTTGATTACACCTGTGACATCCTGTACAACAAAAAACTTTCAAAAATAACAAGAGACATGCATCGGTATGAAATTGGGGATGTTTATCCAAAAACCCAACGTTCCACCCGTAGTCACGGTAACCAGAACCAAGAAAGGCGTAAAGGATCAGAACCGGAAATGAACGACGTCATTTCCGATGGAGAACATAATGAGGAACACAATCATGGTGAAACCTATGGTGGATCTAATGAAGACGGCGTTCGGCGTTCTGAGAGGCTCTACAACCGAGGACATCATACGGAAGTTGGAGACCAAAGGAACACAGGGGCGCGACCGAAAAAAGATTTTTTGTCAAAAAACGACAAACAAGGTTGGAAGAACCGCAGATAATCAGCGGGGAAGATACCAACTATATTGGCAACGAATTCGACATGTTGGGGTCAGTGAATGTGTACCCCATACCTTACGGATGTGACAATCTCCATTTCCACAGGGATCAAAGTTTGAATGAGGACAATTTCAATGTTTGTGATTCTTTTTATCGAAGAACGGACAATCAGATACATATCGCACATCATAGAAAACAGATAGGTAATCAAGTAAATCTTATAGTTAACCTTGGGGAAATGGATACAGAAATGTGTGGGGATGATGTTCTGAGTGCTGACATGACCAATGGTATGAATGAGTATGTCATTAATGGTTTAACTAATAATTTGGTAAATAATATGAATTTAGAAGTAACAACACAGTATGATCAAAATGTTGGAATGTATTTAAATGATTTAAATGACAAGTGTGATAAATGTTTTGCCTCACAGGGAACCCCACATAAAGTAAGAACAGTTCATTGTTGTCAAGGCATATATCATGATAGGATACCAGTAAATATGAGGAATAGAACGATAAGAAAAGAAATGCAGGAATTAAATGAGGGGGAATGTACATTATTAAATCTTTCTACATATGAAATCATGGATATAGAAGAAAAAAATTTGATACATAAAAACAGATTAGAATATAATTACGATGATTCAATCATAACAGTGGGGGAGAAAAATTCTATACCCCAGACAAGTACAGACATGATTATTCCTATCAATTTTCACATAGATTTGAATCCTGAACAATACCTTAATGAAAGTTCTAAGTCTTTTATAAGTATTGGGTCTGAACCAACCCAGAGTGAATTTTTAAGTAACCCAATAATAATAACAAATACCCAAGGTGATTTCAAAATATTTAATTACTCGAAGAATGTTATGAGTAGTGAACATGCAAACTTGTTCTCAATGGGATTTAACTTTGTACCGTGTCGGAAGGGTAGATTGGTTAGCTCTATTATTGATCTGAAATTATTTACTAGGAAATTGAATTTAAAAACTTTTTTCAATAATATGTCTAACGAAAATATGTTTCCTCAATATAATCATAAACTGACTAAACCTAGTGTGTTCAACCCCCCAACTCATGAAAAAGTAGCTCTTTTTGAGAAAATAACTGAAAGGGATATAAGGAATTTTTATAGGCAATATAAACAACCTATACATACCAATATGGTAAAAGAACAACAAAATATACTTGATTATATATTGGGACTCAAGGATATCAGAATAATGAGACCCGATAAAGGTAGTGGGGTTGTTATAACCGACAAAGGGGATTATATATCTTATATGACAACTATGTTATTTAGTGAATCATACTCAGAAGTCAGTTTAAATGAAATTAATATAGCTAACCAAAGAATTGACAACTTACTGGAAGACATGTTGATGCAGGGGGAAATCTCAGAGGAAGAATATACTTTTTGAAGAATGATTACCCAGTAATAAGTGGAATTTTTGGAATACCCAAAATTCACAAGGGTTTGAATAAATTACAATTCAGACCAATAGTTGATGGCAAGAGAAGCAAAACATGCTTCATTGGACAATATTTGGACCATCACTTTAAGAAATGCATAGTAAAATATCCTTACATTACTAAAGACTCTTGGGACTTTCTGGGAAGGCTGAATCAGACCAAAATGAACAATGGGGACTTATTTGTCACGGTGGATGTATGTAATCTGTTTACATGCATTCCACATGACATAGGATTAATATGGCTAGAGGAACAACTATTTGAATCTAGAATATATGAACAAACTAAAATCAATACACTAATTAATCTTATGGACATTGTGCTGCATAATAATTTCATACAATTTGAGGGGAATTATTACAAACAAACTGATGGAGTAGCCATGGGGGCAGCTTGTGCCCCCATGTATGCAAACCTTATAATGACATACTGGGAACAAAATTTTGTATTTAAAAGTGGATTTTGGAAATACATTAAATTGTATTTAAGATACCTAGATGATATTTTTATCATATGGGATCAGGATGAAAAAGAATTAAATACCTTCTTGGAATATATCAACAACAATGTTCGGTTTTTAAAATTCACATATACCATTGGTGTTGAAGAAACCACATTTTTGGATGTAAAAATTATACACAATAAAGGTAGTGGTAATTTAAAATCTAATATCTTCAGGAAATCAACTTTTTCAAATTCTTACCTCCACTATGACAGCTGGCACCCTGACCATCAGAAGAAAGCTGTGGTCAAAGGCCAGATGGTCAGGGCGGCCAGAATGGTCAGTGAGGAGGATGAATTCATTAAAGAAATAAAATTCATGGCAACAATGTTTATTAATAGGGGATACCCAGAGGTTTTTTGTGAGAAAATACTTGAAGAAGTTAAAAACAAAAGACTCACGGGAATCTATGAACCTATATTGAGCCATGGGTATAAAAACAATAACATAAATAACAACAAAAAAACTGAAAAACATCAACTACCATTATATATTTCTGTATTTGATGATACTTATGATATTATCAGGAATATTATTAGGGGAAATTGGGGGATCTTAACAGATGACAATAGTGTGGCGCAAATTTTTCAAGGACAACTAAAATTTGTATATAAAAAAGACACGTCTCTTAAGGAACTTTTTGAAAGAAATATACATTCAACTAAAATGAAAACAAACAGGAAAGTGGGTAATTTCAAATGTGGCAGGTGTACTGTCTGCAAACATATTCAATGCACAGGCAATAGACTTATGGTGAATTATCATAACATTAGGGTTAATGAACACTTCAATTGTTTTACTTCTAATGTTATTTATGTTGCATTATGTCAAGATTGTAAGGCATTCTATGTTGGCAAAACTAGCAGGCATTTTAGAAATAGAATCAAAGAACATCTGCTAGATGTCCAACATATGAGAACAACGAATGCCTTGGCCAGACATATACAACAAAATAAAAGCCATACTTTTAAATTTTGTGTTATCCAACATATTGAATATGATGTAAATGGAAAATACACAAAATATGATTTAGACATTAATGAATTAAAATGGCAAATATTACTGAATGCCTATAATTGGCCAGGTTTGAATGAATACTGTAGCATTAAACCCATACTGAACAACAATCATATCAAGGGTAGGACACATTAACCTGGAATCAAATATTTTTATTGATGATTAATTAGGTTATTAATTTATGCATTTGTATTTGTATTTTAATATATTGGTTAACGTGATACAATATTTTATGAAATGCAATATTAATATTATTCAATGTGAATATACATTATATTCAATTTTAGTAGTCTATTTTTTATATATTTTTCACATATATATTTTTCATATTTTTTATTTTTATTTTTATTATTCTTCATTATTTTTTCATATTTTTGTTTGTTTAAATATGTGGATTTATATAATTTATAGAATTTCATGTGAGATAAAAAGATTGTAAGTCACTGAATTATACTGGCCTCATAACAGTATATGTTAACGTTACATCAGTAACTTTAAATATATTTAAACATATTATAATGTACACATATAAGAACATCTAGGATGTCAGATAAGGAAAATCTATACATCAAATATATATTAACATATGCTGATAAACAATAAAGTTTAAGTAAAGCCATTAGGATATAGATTTGGTGGCTTGTCATTAAGGGAGTTTACTACTAATTGATATAATTGAGTAATCAATTTTAAATTGGGGTGGGACCTGTGTATTTAAGGAAGGTAACATTTGAGAACTGTATTCTGAAGAAGTTCGTCATATCGGACGAAACCCGGGTAAATTCGTTTGTTTAATGTAACGTTTTAGTGTTTTGGTGGATGTCAAGTGGATGTGAAGGATTTGCTGCTGGTTTTTATGGTGTATTACTGTTCGTGAATTCTCTGAATAAACGGTCCATTATAGCTGTGGAATAGTCCTTTATCCTTTACAGCGTGGATTTAAGTGAGTTGCTGTGGTTGAACCAACTGCCGAGCATTTGAACTTCCTGTGCTCACACATCAGTTTAACATTGAAAAACAAGCATGCTGAGTGATCAGCCCAACCAATGTGCCAGTTGTAAATCGAGCATATACCAATAGAAAAAAGTCTGGTTGCCCGGACTTTCTTCTGTTAATCTATGCTACAGAAATTGTACTTTTCTTTAACTAAAAAAAATATTTAAAAAATGGAGACTTCAAAAGACTGAGACAGACAGGACAAAAATAGAAGGATAATCATGCACGTTATTCAAAACTAGAGAAACATACCTGATTATCTTTATATATTCTCCGTCCGGTCTTTACTGTATGTTTGAAGACTCCTAATTTCATTTTTTTAAATTAAAACACACAAAAAAAAGCAACAGAGATCTTCCTTTCTCCATTGCTTCCTTTACACCGCACTGATATACTGAGTAAGCATGGGATCGTAAGTCCCATACTCATAAGCGGTACATCAAGAAAGCCCCAGGATACAATGGACAAACAGGGAAGAGCAGCATGGCACTATTATACAAGGACAGTATTTAAGAAAACTAAGTAACTTTTTTCTGAAATAATGTAATTGTATAATAGCTTTGACCTCAAGACCAAACCATGCCAACTGTGGGTAAATCCAGCATTACCCACATTGAGCCATGGGTTATTGCTGTATTATTCCTTATATTTATCAGCATATAATTAAAAAGTTCTGCCATATCTGACCTACTTTAAAGAAATTCAGTTTAATTTGTTGAATGCTAAAAATAATTGATTTACAGGATAGTAATTATATGAGTTTGTCATACATTAAAATACCCGTGGATAGGCTAGTCACTTCAGATTAAGTGTAGTAGACCTTTTTTATTTGATTTTAAATTATAGCAGAAAGTCAGTAATCACCTGTGGGCTAGCTATGGATATAGATTATGAAGTATTTATAAGTCATTTGAAAAAATAAGTGAAATGTTCTCTACAGTCAGAAAACCACATTTCACATTCTTTTTTTTTTTTTGATTGTATACATATCATTGTGTACCTATCATTTTTATTAGAAATGTCCAGAAAAGTGTATTTCTCGGCATGTCACATTTATTACTCATACTTTCAACAGGTCCGCGGTGGTGCAGCAGTAGCATTGTTGCCTCACAGCAAGAGGTTCTCCCGTTTGATTCTCGGCTGGATTGTGAGGAGTGCCTTCTGTGTGGAGTCTGCATGTCCTCCCCGTGGTTGGGTGGGCATTCGAAAGACGTGTAAATGGGCATGCCTTCGTTGAAGGTTGAACATCGAGCTGGCGCCTTGGCGTTCGTGAAAATTTACTGCCAATCATTAGCGGACCGTTGTTCCGCTGTGGCGACCCCTAACCGGGAAAAGCCGAAAAGACAAACAAACAAACTTTCAACAGGTGTTCGTAAAATACAGTAATGCTTCATTATAAACTGCAACATCAATTCATAAGTGACATATATATGTGTGTATTATATTTTCTTGTGGAAATAGTCTGATTAAATATTGGTATCTACCCAGCAATTTTTATTCGTAACACAGTTAAACATTCAAAACTTTTTACTTAACTTCAGAGTCACCCTGTACAGTAAGAAATGAGTGGTAATTCTTAGTTGAAGTTCTCCCTAAAGGATCACACAACACAAACAACTCATTCATAAGGGCAGCCATTGTCCTCACATAAGATTCAGGATGTGTAAGGAGGTGCTCCTAACTCTAAAAAAGAAAAGAAAGGAGTTCTTTTGAAATCCATTTTATTGGATCATGGATTGACTCTGTTCCAAAAATAGTGTCTCTAGCTGTTGAAGCTTACTTGGAATAGATAAGAGTAAGAAGAAAGACAGAAGGTGGTGAATAGTAGATATTGCCAAGGGGAGATAATAAACAGGATATAATTCTGAATGCTCATTTTAGTTTAATAAATAAACAGAACTGTCTTTTTAGACAACAATGATACCCCATCTTCTTCCATTTCACAATACTGTCAACATATATGGATCACAGCTGTTAACTGTGGCAAACTTTTTCAGTTATTAAAATAACTTTTGTTTTTATTTTTTCTGTTTGATACCTGTTATAAATATGTTTGCAGGTCTTTTCTAAATATGGTAGTTGTGAAGGTTTTACTCTGGTTGGTAAATACAGATAGAACCTAGACCCCAAATTCCAATCCTAAGAAATGTAAAACCATAATAACTTTCAAAATAACTCCTAGTACTTAAAGTACATAAAAACAACATGTAACAGAGGACATTTATAGTTTCATACACTTTATCTCAATAACAACATGTTGATGAATGAATGGCATTAACTAACATTTTTGCCTTGCTACCATTTACACATTTCTTAATGTCATTCAGCATGACCCTGGCTAGGGTAATAGAATCTTCAATCTTCTCTGGGACTGCATTTACTCCACTTACATGCATGAACTTCAGAGGTTATTAAGTAGCTAATATCTTTTCCTAGGTGCAAGTCATCTTAGAAAAAAAAAATTGCATCAGTTCAATGCATCTTTGCAATTGAGATAACAAATGAATGTATAATCTTCTTTTTGTCATGATAGCTAAGTAGTTATAGCTCTATTTAATATATATATATATATATATATATATATATATATATATATATACGTGTGTGTGTATATCCTATCTCACTCTGTCTTTTGCTGTATGTGTGTGTGTGTGTGTGTGTGTGTGTGTGTGTGTGTGTGTGTGTGTGTGTGTGTGTGTGTGTGTGTGTGTGAAGCTACATATATGTATATAAAAAATAAATAAATAAATATATATATATATATATATATATATATATATATATATATATACAGAGAGAGAGAGAGAGAGAGATGTATAGAAAACTCAAAAGAGAGAATCACAAATGGTAGAACAAAATAGAAGGAATTACAAAACACTGAATGATTCAAGAGAGTGAACCACAAAACAATGAGTACCTCTCTCATTAAAATAGACCTATAGCAGTAAAACACATCTACACAACTGAGACCAAGTTTTGCCTTTGAAGTGATAATTTTTAGGGAAAGAGTTTTTAGTACTGTAATATGTAGGGTTAAGGTTAGCAGCAGGGGTGGGGTTAGGGATAGCACACTTGAGAAAGAGTGCAGGGAGATGAAGCCCCCTTCTCCGCCTTACTCATATAGGCTAACACTAACCATAACCGTAAACCTACCCCTGTCCTTAACACTAACCCTACACATTACATTACATTGCTAAAAAACCTTTCTCTAACAGTACCACTACACAGTACAGAAGGACAGAGAGTACAGACAGCACAAAATGTGCACAACATGTACTCTGCCCCTTTACCTAACTGTCATTTTAACCTAACCTATGAATACATGCAAATTCACAACTGCTATAACGCAGTCTTGTATATTTTCACAACCACCACTTTTCATTTGAACATTAATTTTCCTGCACACTATTACTAACCTACACCTTAGAAAACTAAATTCAATTATATTTGATTCACTCAAATGAGCATTCTCTCATTTGTGAAGTCTATTCATCTAGACACCCACAAAAACCTTTCTACCAAATGTAAGTCTAGCTTTTGAACTACACCCATATAGATATAGCGTTAAAGGTCATTAGATTGAATGCTGATGTGAGCAAATGCTTTTTAACCTGTAAATAACAGTGAATGTTCTTTTCTATGGAGTTTTTGCCAACAGCATATTGTACGAGATTGCAGTGCAGTGCTGTAAGGGAATTTGCTCATACCCCACTGTTGTGCAGTCTTGGAGCTGGTATATATAATTGGCAAAGGGTGTGGAAGGTGAAAAACAAACCGTTTTAGTTTTGTTTGCTTGGTATCATTTTAAATTCACTCTAAAATGCTCAGAAGAGTGTTCAACATTTGATGATATAATCATACATGCGTATAAATATATATATATATATATATATATATATATATATATATATATATATATAGACATAAACATATATATACATTATCGTAGACTGAATGAACACGTCAATGTTTCTTAGGTCAACTCCATTTATTGGCAGAAACAGACGATGTATGAGTTCAACAATTCCCAGGAAGGGGAATATTCCCTTTTCTTGGGGATTGTGTGATCTCAGCATTATTACATATACTTTGCAGGGGGGCTTGCCTCCCTTCAAAAACACTTCCTGTTGGTAAAGCCTGCTTTGCGGTAAGCCTAAGAGCAATCACCTAACATGTCAATGTTCCATTTTACAACATGTTTATATTGATAGCGTGCACACTTACATTGTGCATTTTCAATCTATCATGATAGATCCATCCACATAGCTAGATCTATATCTAAACATAGATCATATATATATATATATATATATATATATATATATATATATATATATATATATCTATATAAAATTATATCATCAAACATCAAATGCTCTTATGAGCATATGTAAAAACAGTGATCATTTTACAGCAGACAAAAACTAAAACTTTTTTTTTTTGCTAGGGGGTGAATCCCTCTACAACCCTGCTGATTATACATATCAGTTGCATGAATGTATAACACTGGGATAAATGCAAATTCCCTTACCCCAGTGCAGTACAATCTTGTACAATATTTGGCTGGCAAAAACTCCATAGGAAAGAATATTTGCTCTTATTTACAGGTTAAAAACTGTTCGCTGTAATAACCTGTAATGATTACATATATATATATATATATATATATATATATATATATATATATATATGTGTGTGTGTGTGTGTGTGTGTGTATGATTTTGTTTTCTATCTTAGTGCCTTTACATGTTTTCCTTTATTTTTTCAGCACTGTAGCCTTATTATCTTCTTCCGCTACTCTGCTCACCCTATACTTATTTCATTCTAAATCACATCCTTCTTTGTTACTTATTATGAGATCTGTATTGCTCTTCTTGTATTTTAACATAGTTCTCTTTTCATTAGCTTTAGACCTTACATTTTGAAAACTCTTTAGTTATTCCCAGCTATTTATAGTTCCCTAATCAGGCCCGACTATCTTACTGCTGTCATTTATCAGTACCTCCTTATCCCAGGTCATTACTGTGTCTCTCTTTAATCTCCTAATCACTGTTCCTGCCTTAACAAACTAGTCCAGCTATTATAGTTCCACCATACCTTACATTTAAGATATTTTACACACACACACACACACACACACACACACACACACACACACACACACACACACACACACGCACACACATATATCTATAAAGTTAGTAAATGAAGTTACATTGGTTTGTTTTCTGTAGGCGTTGTTCTTATATTGAATATCCTTTCTTTGTAACCTTATGTGGGGGAACCTTTGTTAATTACTGATTCTTGGGAGCATTTATTCTAGAACCTCCATTGATGGTTAACCTTTCCCAATCAAAGTATGCTACTTAATAAATAAATAAATAATAAAGCAATGCCTTTATCAATATGTTGGGATGGAATTAAAATATACTGTGTGCAGCTCAGATATGAAGACTAATGAATTTTAACCACGTTTCAGTTAATATTTTAGACTGGGAATCCTTGCAGGTGATGCAAATAAACTGAAATGTCATGAAGAAAGTCAGCAGAAGGTATATGTTGAAGGAATACTAAACAAATAGCTAAATGAAAAAAAAAACACCACTAGGCTGACTTCCACAACTTGAAAAAAAAATTCTCACTAGTTAAACTAGTCCTTTCCAACTGTAACATTCTGAATCTTTCAGCAGGATGTAATCCTGTGAATGGAATCTTTCTGCAGTAGCTCTTGTATGGCTGAACATTTATCACTGGCCCAGCTACATTTGAATAAATAGGCCTCTTAACAAGGTATGTCATATAACTATAAACAGACAATATCACTGTACAACCCTGTTTCTGCTTAAAGTTTTCATCTTAATAGACTATTTTTTTTTACTTGTAACCTGATATTCACACGTACAGCAAGAGTATAGGCCAATCACCTGCACATTTATTACAATCTACTCAATCAACCAGAAGACTCTGCTGAATTTCCTGCCAGTATGATAAACTTAGAAATGCCATGCAAAAACATTTAAACCTTTCATTATATTGCATCCCAGAATCTGGATCTCAGTAATGCATTTAAAAGGCTATAATGTATTGCCTTTATCAAGGCAAATTATTAACTCTGAGTTAGTAGTAAACATTGGGGAAGCTGGATAGATACCTTCTAGATGAATTCTACTACAACATTCTCCAAAGTCCCATAAAGTGATATTATTTTACCGGTTTTTACTCCATACGAGATTGCTTTTAGCAGAATATCTCAAGTATGTACTCATAGATTTTTGCTTGTTCTCTGTAAGTGAGATATGTATATATTTAAGTATATCTATTCTTTTCTGTTATCCAGGACTGTAACTTTTCATAGAAAAAACAAGAGCGCTTTTCACTTTCTGTTGTTGATTTCTAGTATCTCAAGGTCCTCTGACCTTGGCATGAGAGTAACAATTTAAGGGTAGTGTAGATGTTTGTATGTGTGCATCTGTGGGGGGTGCAACTTTTTAATCGTTTTACTTCTCTTCCGTTTCCTCATAAAAATCTCAACCTGAGTATGAATGTTACAAGCAAATGGAACACATGTGCCAGGCAACTGTGAATAGTGTCTTCCTTCAAGGTGTCTTATAGGATCCATCTGACAGCTTATCTTTTATGTTTGTTTATTTATTTAATGTTTACATCAGTAAGTCCAAAGTGTCATATACTTGTTGAAAGTTGCCAAGGTATAAAGGTGCTATGACCATATAATAAAGCACAATTTTCACGGGAATAGCCTAGCTGAGTCTGAAATTATACAATGATTTTTACTGGTTTGTGATTATAATGTCATTTATGGTCGGTTTAATGCAATGCATTGTACATTTGCTCACTGTATTTTTGAAATCTTTTTTTGTGACATGACTGGAAAAGTTCTATTAGGATAATTTAACTTACTGGTTAACAAAACAATAACTAACTAACAAAAGAAATAAATATATTAATTAATGTTATTTAAGAAATAGTCTATTTGGAAGAAAGGTTGTTCCAAAGATGTACCTTTTATGTCAGCAAGTCTGGCAAATTACTCAAGTATTTGAAAATATAAATCACAGGTCACAGAAGAAATTTGTTCAAATAGAGAATGAAATATTGCAACAGCTGTGACAATTGAGACAAACATTAAGGGTCACTCAGGACTCTGAGCTGGCATAATTGTCCAACAGTAGATGATTCCTTTAGTCACATCTCATTCCTGTGTGACTCAGAGCTTATTATGTAACTCGATTAAAGTCTCCATATAACATCTGTAAAAGATGTCTGGGTCTAGTATATCATGTCTGGTCATGAAAGACAAATTATAAATGTGGTCAATATAAGGCAAATTGATGGAAATTAAAACGGGACAAACAGATATTTTGTACAAGAACAGACATTTTAGTCATCACGGATATTTCATGTACATTTAACCTTGCTGAGTTTTGTGAATGGTTGATTAAACTCATTCTGACATTCTGCAAAGTACATGTTTCAGTTTGAATTAATAACTAGTGTGGTTAAGATTGGACACAATACCTTATTTGGGTAAGATGCAATTGGTTTATACGTAACATTCCCCTAAAATGCATGTTGTTAAAGCCTTTATTTAATAGTTGTGCCTGTAATGCCAAGGATATTATCAGAAATAACATAAGAATCCCTATCCATCAGAATCATCCAGCATCCTACTGAGCTCAAACTTCCTTTCAAATATGGTGTTTTCAGTTGCACCCATTTCTGTTTGATATAAGGTCCAAAGTAATCCAACCTGTACTAGAAAGAAATGATTTCCTGTCACCTTTTTTATGACCATTTAATGATGCTGAAAACTATGTCTGTATGTTTGCGTGCATGTGTGTGTGGGTGTGTGTGTGTGTGTGTGTGTGTGTGTGTGTGTGCAGGTGGGTGTATGTGGGTGTGCACGTGTGTGCGTGTGGGTGCACACGTGCATGCATGTGTGTGTGTGTGTGTGTGTGTGGGTGTGTGTGTGTGTGTGTGTGTGTGTGTGTGTGTGCACGTGTGTGTGCATGAGTGTGCCCGTGTTTGTGTGTGGATGTGCACGTGCATGCATATATGTGTGTGTGTGTGTGTGTGTGTGTGTGTGTATGTGTGGGTGTGCACGTGAGTGTGTGCATGTGTGTGTGCATGAGTGTGCCCGTGTGTGTGTGTGTGTGTGTGTGTGTGTGTGTGTGTGTGTGTGTGTGTGTGTGTGTGTGTGTGTGTGTATGTGTGGGTGTGCACGTGAGTGTGTGCATGTGTGTGTGCATGAGTGTGCCCGTGTTTCTGTGTGGGTGTGCACGTACATGCATATATATGTGTGTGTGTGTGTGTGTGTGTGTGTGTGTGTGTGTGTGTGTGTGTGTGCGCGCACGTGGGTGTCCATGTGTGTGTGTCTATATACAACCAACTCCCCAGCTGCAGCTGGTACAGCAATGCAGTTGTGATGTACCACATTTCAGAGTGTGCTGTTGTTTTACCATCTGCTAATGCATGGCAGTAAAGTGAATCATATATGATATTTCACTCAACACCACTAGAAGGAAAGTACTACAGAACTGCTGTCAGTCACTTTACTTTGTCACTGTCTGCTGACTGTCATATGCCATATGTTAATCACATTCAGGTCAGTGACAGCATAGCCTCAACAGGTCAGCTAAGATATCCATCTCAGCATGTGGATAATCTATTGCCACTGAGCTCACTCAGCTTTAAATATAAAGTTTTAAACAGTGATTATCTAAGAGGAAGGCTGAGCTGGAGAAATAAGGACCTTAGAGATGTGACACATATAAAACTAAGATGTTTCAGCTGAAGTGAAGGAATTGTAGGTAAGTATTTACAACCGGTGTTTGAATTTATTACTACTGACTGAAGAATGCTTGTTAATACTCTGCCCACTAACATGCACGGGGTTAACACCTCAATGCTGGCAAACAAAAATAAAAAATATAAATCTAT
This sequence comes from Protopterus annectens, assembly GCF_019279795.1. Lineage (NCBI taxonomy): Eukaryota > Metazoa > Chordata > Ceratodontiformes > Protopteridae > Protopterus > Protopterus annectens. The sequence goes on from NC_056726.1 coordinate 1,195,728,610, forward strand.
GTATTTCTTGTGGTGGGTAAGACCCCTTCAATATATGTACAAGAACATATTGGAGCATCACCATATGCAGCTCTGAACTTAAATATTCTAGGTCTGAGGTCACTGCAAGCCTAAAAATGAAACAATCTAATCACTTTGAAATACTGTATTTTTTTCTCTTTTTTTTTTTAATTCATGTGTATAATGCAGATTATTGGACCAGTCTTTAAAGGCTATAGACACTGTGCTGAAAAGAATATTCAATTAATTTCAACTATGGAAACAGATATGAAGTTCATAGTGATGCCAGAATAAGTAAATATCTTTGACAATGAATGCAGCTAGTAAAAATAAAATGTTATGTCATTTTGCAATACAGATTGCATTGGAAAACTTTTTTTTATATATATTCTTTCTCCCATCCTGACATCATGCCCTATACCTACCAGAGAGACTATTTCATTCTCCCCTGCTAAGAAAAGCATGTGGTGCTGGCCAGAGTTTATGGCCATATGGCTTCACCTTCAGTTAGTTAGAGTATTATTTTGTCTTATCCACTCCAACAGGAGTTGGCGAGCTTCCTGTTCTGACACATTCTGCAGTATCAGATAGGATTGCCACCTTTTCAAATGCCCAAAATGGGACATTTTTGGTACAAACTTCAGAGTTTGCAGGCCAAAACATACTCACGGCCACTACGAAAGACAGCACTTCACTTTTTTGCCTAAATAAAAGCTTATTCTTGTAGCATTTTAATTGCTTATTTTGTTTTTTATAACATTTAGGTGTTTCAGATACAGTATAACTGTTTTATGCAACTATTACATAAAATATAGAAACTAATTTGCTGGAGGGATAGGTTCCTGACCCAGAGACTCCCCATACTCTGAAATAGACTGCCCATACATGTCAAGCAGAGCGCCTCCTTGGCCCTCTTCAAAAGGAACCTTGACATTTGGATGGGAGATAGGAAATTCACCCCGGGGATCATGTCAGTTGCCCTGCTAGACAGGGATTCAGGGAAGTAAATATTGTGGGAATTGTTATGGCTAGGCTTGTATAGGCCCTAGGGCCGATTGCCTAGTGCCAACCTATGACCTATGAGGGTAATTTCTTTGAGGTGCTTTTTTTATAAACAACATTGAGTTGTACAAAGCAAGCCAGCAGTACAATGCAATATATATTTTTTTCATTTTTCCCATTGTAATGTGACTATGGTTTTGGAATATGAGTTACTGGAATATTTTTTTTTTAATTTTTATTTTTTTAATTAAATTTTCAATTTACATTCGTCAGTCTAAAAACTGGAAGAGGTGTGACTCTTTCAAAGGCGAGTCAATTAGAACACAGATAAACAGTCAGATGAGACAGAGCGAATAGTACTTTTTCAGTTTAGTGAATTTATTTCTTTTATTTCTTAGGTTATGATCTTATTCACAAAATGAAAACTTAATTTTCATTTCTTTTCACTTGACACAAAACATACTGATTCATTGAGATCAAATTGATTAATATAAATGATTTAAGGAGTGCTATATCTTGAAATCATAATTTAGATTACAGAGGACCTACTTTGCTTTTCATTTATATATTCCATTTGTTTAGACTTTTTAACAGAAATCTGTTTCTGTTTTGTTCAAGGAGATATTAAGATAAACAGGAAAATAGTTGTGCAAAATGTGATATGGACAAATCTGAGAGAAATATAATTTAAACAAGGAGATTTATGGCACTAGTTGTTTGCAATATTATTTATCACCAGAATGTGCACATTTTATCCAATACATGATTTCAGTTATCTTATTTTTTCCCCAGATTTATTCTTTTTTCTTGAAAACAAAATATAACACAGTTGACAAAAGGTCACGATATTATGAATAATGACAAGGGACTGCTTTTGGCAGAATGCACATTGTGCCCTAAGAATTAACAAATGTTGTAGATTACTTGCAGACTTGCCACAAAATATACCACTGTAGCAGAAAATGGGAGTGGGGGGGAGGGGCACTCATATGGTTCATTTTCTATTTAAATACAGGGAAGCCTGCATTACTTCTGAAATGACCATACTATCTTATGTCACCAATCTGTCAACTTTCATCAATGATAAAGATGCTTCTGTAAGAGGGGCTACTGCGTTCCTGTTTTTGTGCTGTATTTTACATTCAATTCTCTCATGAGCAGGTCGGTATACTGCAATGTTCACCTTTTAGTAACTGTGACTAAGTCAGCAGCATCTACTAAACAAAGATAGGTACGTTAGCGCTGACCTCTAGCTTCATTTTATCCTAATGCGTCTAGCTCCCACATCCCAGGCATAATTTTGTTTTACAAAACTGTCTGCTGCTGGCATTCTGAAATACAAAATCATATATAAATAATACTTTAAAGAGATATGGAAATTTTATTTATTACAAACTAAGGGATAAAACATAAATCAGGCACTTAAGTAAAAAGGATTACGATAAATGTCAGCATGAAATATGGTACTTCATGCTCTTGTATGCTTAGTCGTGGGAAAATGAGTCATTCGGAGACTTGTTTCTGACCCACCTTTATTTGCAATCAAGATACAAAAAGTTATCCATCAAGCTGCACTCAATGAACTTTGAGACAAAGGCTAAAAAATCTGTTTAATGTTCTTTTAGTCCGTGCTGTCCAAGAAAACTGGTTTAGAAACTGCAGTCTTGTTTCAGCCTCTTTTCAAGAAGGAGAAGGAGATGGCCAATAATTTCAATAAATACTTTCTTGGCATCACTTCATAGGTACTGAAATTGTTTTACTGTTTTTTCAGAAATGGCACATAAACTCCAGTGTCTATTTCAAATAACTTCAAGATCATTTACATCAGTTAACAGGTAACCATTTGAAACATTGGGACCCAAATAAACAAGCCCCAAAATACAGAAAATTAATGACTGAAAAAAAAAAAACAGACCTGTATATATCAAGTCCGAAATGGTTTTTTTTTCCTCAGAATATTTCCTTTTCTCTAAGGAATGTCAGTCTTTGAGATGGTGTATATACGTTTGTATGTGTCCGGGGTGCTTTCCCCCTGCAAAAAAACAAGTTTAAAGGTGAAGAATGATGTTTGAGATTTGCTTTTCACTCCTGCAGTTTTGGTGTGTGTGTGTTGGGGGGGGGGGGGATTCTGGTGTGTTGGCACTTGGTGCTGACATTATAATAACACCATTTTTAAGTGCAGGGCTCTGATATGCTCCTACTTCAAGAAGCAAAACTGGAAACAGAAGGGTTTTCAGTGAGTTTTAATTATAGACTGAAATGTGATATATTATACTTCACCTGGTAGATGCTGTTTAAAAAAATATTTAGGTAGAAAAAATATAGATCAACAAGTAACATTCATACATATGCTGACTACATTGGATGGAACTCAAGTCTCCGCAGTCATGACTCATTTCAGTTGTGAGAAAATGCAGCAGGGATAACTGATGCTGGCCACGATCTTGTAACTATTTTTGCTTATCACAAGCATCTAAACAAAATAGGTGGTGTAATACATACATCCAGAAGGAAATGCAAGCCCACTTTAATGTTTTATTCATTTAAAAGGCATAGATATCTTACTGCCCTAAAATGGCACGTTTGCAGCTCTTAAGAATTATCCAGTCTCTAGGTAACCTCAGAGGCAATTTCAAGAGCAAAGCACATGAATTCCTGAAGATGCTTATAAAAATACAGAAACTAGAAGTGTAAAATGGCTACATTAGGCTTGTAAGAAATCTGAGATTATACTTCATAGAAAGGAGCTGAAAGTCCAAGGTAATGTGAATAAAGAACATGACTCTGAGTCAGTTACAGGTACAAGAGAGTTACCTGCTGGTGAAGTTGGGTACTAACGATGTGTGACACTTAATGCTTGGGTTATTTGCAGGCAAGATGGGCATCATGAGACAAACAGTGGTGCTGTATGGCCTGAATCTGATGAATTAGCAAAAAAAGAATAGCACATATGTGCAAGAGTGAGTTTACTCCAGCCATGGTCAGTTTGGATCTAGTATGAACCTTCTGAAAGGAAACATGAGAATTAGCAAAATCTTAGATTTGTTTGTGTCTTTCGGCTTTTCCCGGTTAGGGGGTCGCCACAGCAGAACTCCAGTCCGCTAATGATTGGCAGTAGATTTTTACATGCCGAGTTGCCAGCCCTGATGCACAACCTTCAACGAATGTACACCCATTCACACGTCTCCACACAGCAGACGCTCTAGCTGAGAATCGAACAGGACAACATTTTACTGTGAGGCGACATATGGGGAACTATATCCATTTACAAACCTTTCTCTACATTACCTATTTTTCTGTGTCAAGATGTTTTTGCCATTGGGGATGGAAATTATGCCTCATTTGGTGCCAGGAACCTCTCAGAGAGCTTGAGATATAAATGACAGTATACTTCATTTGAAAAAAAAAACATAGGTAGTAGTAAAACATGCTGCATAAAGTGAATATTGCCAACATATCTGTCAATCTCTTAGTACAAGAAGGCCCCAAAATAGGGACAGATTTTAATTATTGCTCTTATAAACTTAGAAAAGTTGCTAGAATAGCAGGTTTTGCATTACCATACACTTTCTGGAGGATATGAAGACTGCAACTCAAACATTTACCATTATTTATCATTATTTAGTTTCTTCAGTCTTTAATGGTTTGCCCAAAAAACACAAATTTTATGAGGAACAGAGCAAAAATATGAGACAGCAATCTAGACATTCTATGGAAATCTGGATGGTTCAGAGACATGAATGTGACAGCTCATGGGTCCCATCATTAATGTGAGCCTCACTTGTCTATCTGCCTTATTTATAGTGCAAGAATAACTGAAATGTTTTAAATCAGAGTATAGCAGAGTGTAAAGGGTCAGTGGCTAAAGTTAGTTCTAGAGTTTGAGGTACAATTCCCCCAAGGGTTATTGTTAGCATACATTTTTTTCATCTTTCCCTCAATCTGAATTTTTTTTATGTTACTTCTATTTCCTTCCAACATGCTCTTGATGGACGACTCAAAACTGCCCATATGTGAACCATTCATCCTTGTCATTCTGGCCAGATCTCTAGCTGGAAATGGTTCTAAAATAGATCAATTAACTTATCTGGTCTTAAATAAATAAATAAAATTTGTTTAATACCCCAAAACTATTCCTATGTAGGATGGAAAACTCTATTGCATGTCAATATGATTGTGTATAAATGCAAGACAAATGATCACTTCTGTTTTGTACATTAAGGCTATCATTTTCCTATTTGGAAATCTGTTTCTGGTCTGAAGGAGAAAAACATTGTTTGTGGAAATGTTTTATCATTATTGATATGAAAGGATTTTATTTAACATTGACAGTTACAAAAGGATTGTAAAAATGTACACAAAATGTCACTTAAACATGCCACAGCTGACCTATTTGTCCTTTAGACACACTGTACTGCCCCACATTCTTGATGGTTCAAATATCCACTTGGACATACCCCTGTGTGTTTTACAGTAATAATTCAGTACAGTCCTCGTATTGACCATATAACAAAATAAACACTGTTGACTTATTACAGCTTGCGTTAACATTTTGCTGCTCTTTGTTTTGATCACCCTTTTTTTCCCCTGCTGGAGCAGCTTTTAAGGTCTAACCTATCATTATAAAAGTATGTCTTTGAAAGGTCTCTCAAGACAGATTCTGTAACACCTACACAAGTGTACACTAAGTATATGTGGTCTGTATTCAATAACATACTTTTTGCTTGCCTCTCCACACAGTGCTGGCCTGTATCTGTACATGTGTATACAACATGCTTTCCGACCAGACTTTCCCAGTTCCATAATTTTCTCTCATCACTCCTGTTTCTCTTCTCTGCCCTTCTTCCCTGTTACCCTGTTTTTAATTTCATCTTTTACCTACCCCTTCCTCAGCATTCTATCGCCACCTCGTAAACAAAATCTATCATAATTCTTTTTGCTCTGCTCGTTTTTGTAAATACTGGTTTAGATACTGTAACTAACTGATTGTATTGCAATCTTTCACTTGCACCATTTCAGTGTTTTATTTTGTTGTATTTAAAATCCTGGGCTGGGTCTGAAATTTGACATTTAATGTTCAGTTCCCTTCCCTGGCAAGCAAACTGAAATAAATGATAAGCACATCAGCAAATAAATAAATTTACAGGCATATACATTTAGTTCTGTCACACAAATGAACCCTCATTTTCAAACATCGAAACAGTCACCCCTAATCTAGGTTAAATATGATAGAACATTAACCTGTCTGGCAGTTATTGTTAAAGAATTAAGGCTCAGAGTCACTAATAAATTGCCTAGTTTAGTCAAGAAAATTAAAGACTTTGATTTCTTCCACTTCCATTTGCAATTGTTTAAGTTTGAGCAAGTCAATTATCCAGAAAGTGCTCTTCTGCTGCCTCTAAATTGAATATTTTGTCCATATCAAGTTAGCAAATAACTAAAAAAATCTTATTTATGTTTTTATTTATTTATTTATTTGTTGCTGTTGTTGTAACTGGGAAAGACCCTCATGGTGGAAACACTTTTCCTCATGGATGAACTAGAAACTTTGGTTTGGTTAAGAGACTGGTATCAGATGGGAGATATCCATAACGTGATACATTTAGTTTTACTGAATATGCTCATTCTAGAAAAGAAGGGGACACGGGGTACAACTTGCATGTGTTTGTACCTGGTAGGACTTTTAACAATCTGACCATGGGTCTGTATTATATAATCAAACATTTATCTTGTTGAACATCTAAACATCAATAGGTAAACAGCGAAAGCTTAAAACCGCGAACGGTCACTTCCGTGAATTTTTTTATAGGGAAAAAATTTTCTTGGCTGTGGGACACTAAAACAAACTTTCAAACCCTAATTAAGTGGGGGGCTTTGGGCCTATAACTCCCGATGTGGGGGGCTATGCCCCCCACCCACCTAACTAAATATAGCAACTCCAAGATCGCTCTACATTGGGGAAAAGGGCAAATTCCCAATAACGGCCAAGCAAATTTTTTCATAAGGAAAAAATTTACAGTCGTGGCCCTTTGCAGTTTTAAGCTTTTGCTGTTATGCTGTTGACATTTAGGTGTTCACCAAGCTAAGCCTTCGCTGTTCTAATATAAACCCTCTGGCCATATCATATCTGCATATGGACAGTACTGGTGGATATGAACAGTACAGGTATCTAATTACTTAATGATCTGTCACAACACAATTACCAATGAGAGATTTCTTTCACACTAGTTGCTGATGAAAAATAAATGGCTAAAGCCAAACTGAGCTATGAAGGAATAATTTGATTAATTTTCCAGTATCAGCTTTTTCCTTTTCAGGATTACAGTATTGCCAAAGCCTATCTCAGAGAGCAGTAAGTATAAGGCAGTGATATCCAGGGCACCAGACCATCATAGGATGCATTCACTCATATATGCATTCCTAGGGCAATTTAAGAGATTGCCAAATCATCTCCCAGCACATATTTGGGATGAAACCAGAGACAGCAGCAAAACCCTACATGGATGACATACAGAGATTCCACAGAAAGCAGCCTACATTGGAAATAAATCAGGAGACCAAGCACTGTGTGGCACTAAACTATCCACTGTACTACTGCACCTCCTAAAATGAATTCTCAGTTTGTTATTATAAATATGATTGTCATAAATCCATTCCTTTCAAGAAGAATTTCCTAAAGCTGGTTGTGATGGATAACAATTAAACATCAAGATGTGCATTATTACAGAAAATGGAGTAGAACTTTACGACATATTAACAATTGCTAATACCTTGAGGCAATCAGCAGGGAGTCTACTGATGGCATATGGCATGTAAAATAGCATAACTGCATGGGTAACAATGGTGTAGCCAGTTATACATCATGCAATCTACTGTGTGCATTTTTAAAATAATTTAATGAATTGCTAAATTTACTTTGAAAAGGGAAATATGGTATAATTTAAATGACTGAAAAACAAATTGAAACTTATTATGGTTTATGATTTTAATAAATACTTTTTCGTAAGCCTGCCATTACATTTTTCATCACTTTTTTCAGTACTGAAATTGACATATTGTCGAAAAACATACATTGATCAGGATACAGGATGTTTGGCTAAACTCGTAAGACATTCTATATTCTAGGAGTTGGTTTACAGGTCTGAGTATAGTATGGTATACAATTTTGGCTATGTCTCTAAAGGATAAGTGAAGATATGCTTCTTATTTTTTTCTACCTCTTTTCCTAGTCTGCATTCTAATTGCTTTGCTGTCCAAAGAATTTTTACAGTGTGTGTGTGTGTGTGTGTGTGTGTGTGTGTGTGTGTGTGTGTGTGTGTGTGTGTGTGTATGTGTGAGAACAAAATGTACAAAACAATCAGGTTAAAGACACAAAGGTCCATTTGTGAAAAGAGATTGGGTAATAAGATAGAAACCATTGCTGCAATGCAATACTACCCTAATCTCATTATTGTGGCATACATTATTAAATGATATCTATAATGAGAGTAAACTATGAGAGGCATCACATTGTCACCTGTATGCCATACACAGTATTGCAGGCAAAGGCAAACTGCCTATGCAATGCCTACAGATCTATGGCAGACAATCAAGTTGGACTGCATACAATGCCGATCTGGCCACGGGACTCTCAGTAAGGTAAACTATGCTTCATTACTGAAGGTAAGGTATAAAGTAATGCACAGGTCCAGTTTATAGAACCTGATTTGGAATCAGGCTCACGTTCAACACCACTATAAGGACTTCTCAGATTGTGATTTATTTACATTGCAGGAGGAATCACATAGGCCTACTTTAAAAATTGACTATGCCTAGGTGAGCTAATAAAGTATTCTATTCTGAGAACACATTCCTATTACATCCAGATGCAGATAGTTACTAATGGCAACATTTTATGAACAAGATAGGAAACAGCACTATGACCCACAGGAATGCCTTGCAGAGCAGGCTTGTTGTTGAGGCATAAACCAGTCATAAACAAATATCTATTATTTTCTACGCTGCCTTTTTCTTTCATTTTTGGAAAGGGCTAGGTAGAGTACTATTTTATAACTAAAGCAGTTTATTTTGCCTAGTAATTTATGAAGATGTTTTAAAACACTCTGTGGTGCTTTTATCATCCACAGTAAGCTTAAATCTGACATTATAAATGTTCTTCTGTAAGAAATTTGCTGCACACTGAGCTCCCACTATTTTTTTAGCATGCTTCTCTACCATGTGTATTTTGCATGTTTGTAATCTAGTTCTATATTTAGCATATGCAGTACTGGTTTCCATCCTGTTAAAAATGTTCTGAATTTGAAATCTATACTGGAATTATTCTCCTGCTTAACAATATGTTTAACAAGAGACCATGTTCATTTCTTCCACCAGCGCTGCATATGATAGTGAGCCTTGCATTATCACTTTACAACCAGTGACAAAACATGACTGCGGAATTAAGTTTAATAAGTCAGATGTGGAAATAAGAACAATGTGTCAGGTGTAAATATTAATGAATGGAAAGCTGGGTAGAAAGTATTGCAGATACTTATGTCTGTACCATGTGGCACTGTAACATTAGCTACAGTACATTTTATTTATTTTCTGTTTGTTAACTGGGTAGTGTGAGCTGATCAACTGATCCTTTTATCAACAAAATATACAATATACACATCAAACTTGTAAGACGTCACTTGTTTACATTCAATACAGGTATATAGTATGATCATTATAAAGCTAAGTGTTTCACTCTTGAATTAAAGACGATTTCAGATTAAACGATTTAATGGTAGACAAAGTTATTATACCTGCAGTTCTATTATTTTGACCCTCCATTCCTTTGCTAACTATAGAAGACTCAAAGTCCACTGAAACTTGGAGGTAAAAAAAAAAAAAAGAGAATTCTGTGCCTACTTCAACAAAATGTACTATTGAGTTCTGGAATCTAAAGACATCTAAGAGTTTGCAGCTTAACAAAACTCTTGATAGCTCTGGAGAAAAATAATCATGGTACTGGCATCAGTGACTATTCTTACAGTAACATTATAAATTCCCTCAAGTAGAACAGAGCAAGGAGAAAGTCAGATTGAAGAAGGGATGAGTCACACACAGAATGCTAAAATTTTCATTGTTTCACCACTGGAAAGAATGTGACTATGGAAAGCTTTTTTACGATGATCTGCTGGTCAAGTTATATGGTAAATGTAGCAAAAAATCAAAATATCTTACAATCGGCATCCAGCTACTTGAAAATGTTTGACCACCAGGTTAATATGAAAAATCATCTTTGTGGGACCAAGGAACATCTTCCTGGACTATGTTGTATTTCATTTTTTTCAACTATCCATTCTTTTTGCTTACCTTTCATGTACATTCAACATTCAGATTTCCGATTAAGTACTGAGGCAACTCAAAATTTGGAACAGAAAGAGATAGCACAACAGAGAAAGACAGGCTTACAGAGAAAAGAAAAAGCTTCACAGTTTTTGAATATACAGCACAGGTAATGATAACACTTTTATTCATTGTTACTGTCCTAAAATCTGTGGGACTAATATATGGTCCTCTATTATGAAAGGAAACACCCACAGTGGATTTAAAAACTAAGAATTCATAAAACTAGATAAAGTGTTCTTCCCCCTTGTATTTTTTTCCAGTGGAAATTGAAGATCATCTTGTTGGAGGGTTTCTTTTAAAGTCATGTGCTTTGAATTTGCAGCCCTTATGATTATCATGAATGCTTCCTCCCACCAGTACATCCCCATCCCATATCATGTACCCAAACTCACTTCACAGCCAGGGTGTCAGTGGGAATCACATTAATGGCCTTCAGTCATTGTTCCTTGTTGGCACTTTGAAACCAGATAGGTTCATAGGTTCATACTAGGCTATCTGCCCTAGGGCATTTATAAGCCTAGCCAGAGTGTGTTTGGCTTTCGCCACCCATTTTAAATGAATTTTGCTATGCCCTTAGATGTCGTGTGCATCCAGTTTAGAATTAGATCCAGAATTCAATGGCTCTGTCAAACACGCAGGTGGACACCACTACTGACACAAGACATTAAGGTCAGTAGGCAAGACTAGTGTGATAAATCCATGTGCAAAATCAAGGTGTTCATAAGAGCTATTGTCTTAATATTAGCTGTCTTGCACAATTAAACCTGTTGTATTTGCTTAAAATACATGTAAGTAAGACAGATACACATTGCTCCAGTTTGTATCACTAGCACAAGAAATGTCTCTGTTTTGTGGTGGCATCTGCAAAGGTTCCATTCTCAAAATGTAATCCAGAACATGGTCCTTTTCTCAGAGCTGAGCTTGCTTATTACCTCTGCAATGCTTCAGCCCCAGTGTCCCATGTCATACCTCTGACTCCAAGCTGGAAAAATGAGCAGAACCCCTCCTAGAGTAAAGGTTGCTAGAGCGGGAAGGACAAATAGGTGAGAAGATATGTCTGTGGCATTTTGAACGGTAATGTGTCAGATCCTCTAGGCTACGGGAAGTCACATGGCCATGAGATAGACAACTGCATGGGTCATGAGAATGTCTATAATTACAGTCCCAATCCACTAGCCTTTTGCAGTCATGATGTGACCCAAACCTACCTTCAGTACACACATGACAATGACGACTCTTTGAGAAGTGCAAAGGGACCATTTCTACAAGTGCACAGTGACAAGCATTTGAACAATGTGGCACAATATTCTCCATGCTGAGTGGCTGATACTTCCCAAGTTTATCCATTGACCAGTAACGGAGTGGCTTTCTTAAGGTCTGACTGTCACGAGATGGATAAGTACAGAAGTACTTTGAAGAGTACCAACAATCGTGGTCAACATCTGGCTTAACGCATGTTCCTTCTCGTTCACATGTATCCTCATCTGAGTCTGATAAGTCACTATACCGTGACTGAGAAGTGTAATGCATGGCACTAACAAGAGGGCGTGAACGTCTGCGGCATACATGGGGTTGACTGATACATTTTTCATGTAGAACTGATGGATTTTCATGGTCACATTCATCATGGTGGTGCAGACAGGTCCTACTGTGGTGCTCATCTTCATATGAAATACGCGTATACCCATATGGGGAACCATCTCCTTCTACCCAAAGCCCATGCTTATCTGCAATGTTTTTCAGTGATCTTGAAGGCTTCAAGCCATGGATGTCACACTCAATATCACAGGATGGCAAGCTCTTTTGGAAACTTAGTGCAGCATGTTCTAATTTCTTCGGCACCATCTCAGGAGTTTGATTACTTCTTCCCAGGAATGGTACCTTCTGAGGTTTTTCCTTGAGTCCTCCTGGCACTTGAGTGAGTGGGAAATTTTCATACACTGACCTTGAAGATTTAGGTTGCACCTGTTGAATCTGTGCCTGTTGTGGCCAGCTGGTGTGGTCTTGTGGTTCTTTTTCACGAACTATGGCAAAATATGATGGTGGGTTCTCCAGAAATCGATCTCTCTGAGTAGGAGGAGACACAGAACAAAGCCCAGCAGTCTTTTCTTTTGAAAGAACTTGCCCTGTTTCCACCAGATGCTCTGACAAGCCTTTAGGCTCAATAGGCCCATAAAACTGATGAAATCCATCAGCAAAAGAACTCTTCAAATAATGGCGACTTGGTGGTGTCTTAGGCTTGGGCTCCTGGCTAACTCTCGGTGGGGGCTGTAGGTCTTTGTAACAGTTGGGGCTGCGGGCATGACGCCAGCGTTCCACAACTCTCCTTTCACGAGGCAGAAAATTGTTGCAAGGCAATGGAGCAGCTATGGAGTTTGTTAATGTGGAAATTCTTGGTTGCTGATGGGCAAATGAATGGTTCAAAATAGGTAACTGCTGATCTTTATCTTTTGGGTCTTCAGCACTGCAGCAACTGTACATTCCCTGCAAAAGATAACACATAGCTCATGTTACAACAAAGAAACACACTGAAAATCCTCATAAAAATCCTACGTAAAATTTAAAATTAGTGCATGGCTAAAACTTAGATATATATGTCCTAGCCACTCCTCTCTTTCTGTGTTAATTGTCAGTGTACCTTATGGCTTGCACTCTTTTCTGCTGATTTTACTGACCATTTGTAGGGTACATTTTCTTTCTTTCTAGAGTGTTCCACAATACCTGCTTCTTTTCATTCTCTTCTCTCACACTATTCACATTCCACATTTTTACTGATTATATACATCTGTGATACTGAATGTCAGAAGGTGTGAATTACTGAAGACATGGGAGACGTAAAAGTACTACTATCAGCACTTACAAAATATCATCCATTGAATATAGTATTACAAGTCAAGATATTTTCCAAGTTGTTGTATCTTTTGGCTTTTACCGGTTACGGGTCGCCACAGCGGCACCACCACCGCAGCAAGAGATTTTCCAAGTAACATATTAAAAAGAAACTGCTGAGGAATAAGTTATGTGTACAAATCAAACTGGAAGAGTGAATAGTATGACAGAGAAATGCATACAATGGTTCATGGCAATATGCAATGCAAAGGTTTCTGAAAATAGAAAGGAATACATTACTTAAATATATAACACCATAAATATACTTTTCCACTGAAGCAAGAAAAACTAGCAAGTGGGTTGAGCAAGTATGGGAAAGATGTGAATGTTATGGTTAATTCATAGAAGAAGAAGAGGAGCTGAGATGTCAGATGATTCACTCTGTAACAGCTTGTTTTAGCATGACATGAAATTTCATTTACTTCACTAAAATGTATGTGGAGTGTGAAAATCATTAAAATATTACTGCCTGTCAGATGATTTCCAGGATTACATACCTAGTGAGAGAGATTCCATGAATCTCCTGCTACTAACGTTTTGAAAGGCAACATTAATTATATTTCCAAATGCACATTTTGAATTGTAATGCAGTAGAATAAGTGTTAACTAAGCAACATCTAAGGGAAAAGCAAAATGCCCTATCTTCAACATATAAGGGAAAAACAAGATGACTTATCTCACTACACATAAGTGAAAAGCAATATGCTATCTTCAGCATATAAAGGAAAGGCAAAATGCCCTATCTCCAACATATAAGGGAAAAACAAAATGCCTTAAACCCAACATATAAGAGAAAAGCAAAATGTCCCATTTCCAGCATAAAAGGGAAAAGCAAATTGCCAAATATCCAACATATAAATGAAAAGCAATATGCCCTATCCCCAACATATAAGGGAAAATCAAAATGTCCTATCTCCAACATATAAGGGAAAACAAAATGCCCTTTCTGCAATGTATAAGGGAAGAACAGAATGCTCTTCCTCCAGTGTATAAGGGAAAGGTAAGATGCCCTATCTCCAACATATAGAGGAAAAGCCAGGTGCCCAATCTCTGACATATGAGGGAAAACAAAATGCCTTACATCCAACAAATAAGAGAAAAGCAACATATCCTAACTCCAATATAAAAGGGAAAAGCAAATTTCCCCATCTCCAACATACAAATGAAAAGTAAAATGCCCTTTTTCTCCAACATACAAGGGAAAAGTAATATCTCATAATGGGAAATATTAACATAGCACCTGTCAAAATCTCAGATTAAGCAGTAGACCAAACACCTCTCCCAGATTACCATTTTATCCACCCAATGGAAAGAGCATTAAAAAATGTCATCATCAAGACAGAATGCATCACAAGATGATTTTCAAGCAGCAAATATAACATTGAGCAAGACAACTGAACTCAATATCTCTTAGAAATCAAAATGATACAAACTGTAGATGGTTCATCTTGACCTGCTGGAAACTTGACTTTCAAATGTAGCAACATCAACAAGTAAAAACCTTGCGTTGACTGTAATAATTGTTAAAGCATTACAAACAAAAAAAATTATAGAAAGGAAGCACCGTGCCTCATGCTACACTCTTTTCAAATCAATACTTACATTAATAACATGCTAAATTCTTTTATCGCCAGAAAACCCGAGACAGAAAAAAAAGGAAGCAGGACTATTTGACCCCGGACGGTTCGACCCCGGATGATTCGACCCCCATGCAATTGTATACACTTTCATGCTTAAATTTACATTTAATTTCTATGGAAGTAGCTAGTGGACAGTTTGACCGCAGACTACTTGACCCCAGACTACTTGACCCCAATTATATAAAAAATGTTTTTAAAGTTTTATAAATGCATTTAATTGGTTAACATATCAATCATGATTTTTTCACTGGAATTTAATATATTATTTACATTTTTTATAAGTAAATCTTAATTTATTTAACATTTTATTTAATTTACAAATATAATTAATTTAATTAACAGTTTTACATTATTTAACATTGCAAACATTAATATTATTTTAAATTAACATTAATAATATTGTTACATGTATTTCAAATGCAAATGTTTTAAACAGTTATATATTCTCATGACTTCTTTTTTTTTTTTTTTTTTTTGTGAGGTAATCTTTGACATTTTCTCAGTAACTATGTGGATGCATGAGCAGTATATAATAGTCTTTTTTTCTTTATGTCAAAATATCTGTGGCTTATTTTTTCTTGTTTTGCCATTTCAGTGGGGTCAAATCGTCTGGGGTCAAACTGTCCAGGATTAAAACATCTTGTACCCAAAAAAAGAGCTTCTCAGTCAGAAAATCACATTAATAAAATGTTCCATATGATATCTAACATGTAAAAACAATTCTGATTTATAAAAGTGCTCAAGGAGGGGAAACATTACAATCAGAAGATTAGGAGAATAGCTTTCTCCAGATTTTATTCTAGGATGTTGTAAGAAAAGAGATACTTACAGAACTGGCAGGCCCTCAGTAAAGAGTTCCCTATCAGATGATCGAGTTTGCAGAAACTTGAAATTCATATAGTTGGGAGTCTTGGGACCATATGATCAAGTTTCTGAAAAGTCAAATCAAAAAAAAAAAAAAAAAACAAAAATCAAACTTTTTTCTACATTTCTCCCCTGCACCCCCTACATCCCCTGCAAATTAAATATACAGACCATATGAACTTTGTCTTCCTGAAAACCTGATCATCTGATAGGGATCCCAGTTAAGCACATTGTCTCCCTGCCCATGTTGTCTACCTTGGATATTGTAAGTTAGTCTCTTTAAGTGCTGCAGAATCATATCACATGCTACAGGCAGTTAAAAAAATATTTACAGTGACATCGTTATTAATTAGCAATATCTGCTGACTTACTTAGTGATGTTAGGTTAGATCTAAAATGGCTACAAATGCTCAACAACTAGTGTAGAAAAGTATTACATTTACAATGCTTCTTCCTTTTAATTTAACTGTTGCATGGAAGGGCACCAAATGCAAGTCCCACAATAACACCTACTTATATCAGATTTACAAATACACTTTTTTGAATGCTCTGATGTCACTACATGTTGTGAAATGCACAGTGTTTAATTGATTATTAGTACATTATAATTACCAGCAAGTTCATTTCACAGTATGATGTTGGATGATAAATGTCTGCATATGCAATTCAAGTAACCACATTCTCAGAAAGTGTCATAACTCTTATTCTGTTACAGGAAACTGAAGTAAACTAATTACAACATGACACTGCTTTTAAATTTATTGAGCAGATTTTAGCCACTTGATGTTGCCTCCTTTTAGAACATCCAACAAGACATATTTTTTTCTGGGTCTATATCATGTAGTCGAAATTCTGTAAGTTTGAACACCATATGTTTGAACCTAAATGTTCAAACTTACAGAATTTCAAATACGTAAAAAACAACACACAACAAAAAAGAAAATAAAGGATTGTAAGCAAGGGGCAAGCCCCCCTGCACCCCCCACACCCTCTGCTCTTTAAATATACCAACTCCGAGACTGCACTACAATGCGGTAAAAGGAATTTTCCCTTTATTGCACTGTAGCATGGTCTCAGAGTTGGTATATTTAAAGAGCGGGGGTGCCGGGCGGCTTGCCTCCCAGCTTACAGCTGTCAGGACGTTGTTCCTGTTTTATAGTTTTTTATTTTTTGAGTTCAAAGTATGACATACTTCGACTACATGATATAGACCCTTGTGCCCCACTAATTCTTTCCTCTTTATATGTTTTGATGTGTATCTGTTTGAGTGTCCCATTGTTGGCAATTTTTGAGTAAAGCAACTCATAAGCTGCTAATTATATCTTCATAAAATGTTCAGCAGCCTTGTGGATATCAACTCCTCAGAGCTCAACTATTACTAGTGTGATGAATGATTATGTCATTCATCATTGTATTTAACTTTAGTCTACTGAGAGTTTTTTTTTAAAATGTGCTCCTTTATAGAACAGGAAGGTGAATGTATGCAAAACCACATACAAATTACATGTTTTTACAACTGCTTAAATTCAATTGTAGTCGAATTTCATCTTGTAACCAAGCCTCTGCCACAAAGCACTACACCTACAAGTTTACTGAGAATTTTGACATTGTTTAATAGCCTGTGGTCACTACATATGACCTCGATATTGCAAGTGCTATGCCACAAGCCCCTACATCTACAACGCTGATGACGATTTTGTCATTGTTCAATAATCTGTGTTATTACATCTGACCTCGATATTGCAGGAGATCTGCAACAGGGGCTTACACCTACAAGTTTATACAGAATTTTGTCATTATTTAATGTAAGCATGAAGACCTTGCTGTATATTAACTTTAATGAGTTAAATACATGCCTGCTATGTGATTGAAAGTCTCTGTGAAATAGTCTGTGCACTCTGAGGACCACTTATTAAATTGGCCATTGTTTCCCTTTAATTGACCAGTCGACTATATTGCATATGCAAATTATTTAGTCTAAGGAAATGACAGACAACCTGTTTTACTTGCATCTCTTTCTTAATTGCTTTGCTCTGGGTATAAACTGATTGCTGTCAGTTATAAATTGAGCAGAGAGTGAAACTGTCACTGTAGCTGAATGTATTGCTAAATATCCTCTCAGTGTTGTCTCCTCTTACAATCAGACATTATCTTCCTTCATATTTTAAGTACGTGTAATATGTTATTATATTTCTATATGTATTTGCTTTAAGACAGTAGAAAACAGTGTGAAAAGACTTTGGTAGTGTATTATATTTGTAAAACTTTCATTCAAATTGGATAAACTTTATGTATGCTGAGTGTGTTTCACTTTAACACGTGTATGCAATGTGAGTTGCTGGTGTTCCGGCATATATATATATATATATATATATATATATATATATATATATATATATAAATATATATATATATATATATATATATATATTATACACACGCACACACACACACACACACACACACACACACACACACACACACACACATATATATATATGTATGTATATATATATATATATATATATATATATATATACATGTGTGTGCGTGTGTGTGTGTATGTGTGTATGTATATATATATATATATATATATATATATATATATATATATATATATATATATATATATATATATATATTACGCTCTTTTAACTTACTGGTTAATCCCATGAATGTTTTCTTAAGTGATGGTGTTATACTGTGCTTATCAGTGTAGTTCCATTTTCTGATAATTTGCTCGATACAGCTGTATATTTACACTGCATTAATGTGGTTCTCTATCAGTGTACTTCCTGCTAAAACTACTTTGAGCTTACATTGATAAACTTTCTTACCATCACTCTACTCTTACTTTCCCCATGTATTCTCATGCTCTGACTTACCATGGTTCTTCCCCCATCTCTTGTTCATATAATGTGCACTAACTTTATTGCCTCAATGTAATTTAGTAGAGTATTTTCTTTATTTTATTTTAGAGCCTGTGGTCACTACATCTGATCTCAATATTGCAGGAGCTCTGCCACAAGGCCCAACACCTACAAATTTACTGAGAATGTTGTCATTGTTTAATGTAAGCATATGTATCATGAAGAACTTTGTTTTGTATTAACTTTAATCTGATAAATATATACTAGTTCTCTGACTTGAAAGCCTCTCTGAAATAGTCCATGCACTATGAGAACTGCTTAGTAAGCTGGCTACTGCTCCATTTACTTGACCAGTAGACAATACTACAGATGCCAATTATTTAGTCTCAGAAATAGCAGACAACCTGTTTTACTTGAATCTTTTTAATAATTGCTTTGTTCTGGCTATAAAAATATTGCTCTTGGTTCACTACCCTACCCTTCCCACAATTCTCACCCACCCTCTTTTACTCTAATATCAACATTCTAAATGCATATTCACTTGTGACTCTTACTTCAAAACCTTGCCCAAATTATCTTAGTACTTCTACATACACTTCTGTTTCTTGTTTTCTACTTCTCAATCTCTATTTAAAATTTAGCCCTGTTCCCAACTATCTTTTTACTTCCCATACTGCTTTGCACTATATCCATTTATAGTTACAACCCTCCCTAATAGTGCCTGCTTGTGTTTCTCATGTCTGAGTTGTTTATTGCAGAACCAATAGTATTATCACATCTTCTCCTAATCAGTCAAGTGCCCAGTCATGGAAGCATAGCAATGACTTCGCCGTTCTTGTTTGCTGTAAGTTAATAAGTGAGCATAATGCCAAATGTCTAACAGACATGTTTTGCACTCTCCACACATTGCTGTTTGACTTAAAAAGCTTTTACGTGGAAAGGTGTTATTAAATGTAAAATTAACTATGCTTCACTTAGGAAAGGATTGTATCATATTAGCTATACAATACATATACAGTTTTCTTTCCATGGCTGTGTTCCTCTCCCTCCATAAGGTCCTATACCATGGCTGGTGTTACAGAAATTGCATAGTCAATCTCTAATGCACTCACCTTAAATTATCTCTCACCTTTTTCTATAACTGATTTATTTTGGAGTAGGTGGATTTTACTATGTACAGTATTTTCTGCAACATTCTGGAATATTGTGAACTAACGAAAAATGATTCTCCTTTCTATTAACTGAAATAAATGGATGCACATTTTTCAGAAAATTAGTTATTCTCCTAGTTGGTTCAATTAATTATCTCATAGCTCTTGCATACATGAATGTAAAGTAAGTAAGCTTATATAGAAAAATATCCTTCCTGTATACATAATATTGAATGAAATTATATTTTGTTTTGTAAAACTGTTTCTAAAACAGTTCACGGCTGGATATTAAGTATAAAGTAGCTTTACTACTCACATCTGTGGGCTTAATGTTTTCTAACTTGATTATTTTAAAAAGTCTGTTTAGCCATTCATATGAATGTGACATCACCTTTGTTTGGTGCTATTACTTCATCGTTAATAACATGACTTGTATAGAGCTATATAGCAATAAATGCTTGTACAGTAACATTTCCATTTGGAAAAGCAGAGCCAGTACAGATTAGCAAAAGTTTTATAAATTCAAATAATGTCAGACTTCTTAATATATGCTGACTTATACTTAAGGTGCACATAACCTGCTTCCCACTGTCTCATAGTGGTATTTGGCTTCTGGTATAACAAGTATACCAAGTCAAAGCTGATTCAGTAGGACTACGAGCATAATGTTCTCCAAGTAAATCTAAGTTCCGTTTGCCTGCATCTTACAGTATATGTAACTGAACTGTTCTATCCCTGCCTGCTCTACCTCCTCACTCACTCACTCACTCACTCACTCACTCACTCACTCACTCACTCACTCACTCACTCACTCACTCACCCACCCACCCACTCACTCACTCACTCACTCACTCACTCACTCACTCACTCACTCACTCACTCACTCACTCACTCAGTCTCTCAACTCTTACCTCCTAGACCCTGTTCTGGACCAGCCATGGTCATCAAAGCCATCTCTCGCAAACATCCTTGTGACCTGACTGGCAGCCATCAGCTGCAGTAAAACATCAGTGATCCAAGAAGAAACCTAATAGGACAGAGTACCCTTCTGCCTGAATATGTTATTTCTCAACTAAATTGATGGCTAGCCAGTAGCAGTGAAAATATTGTATGTCTTCACGTTTTTAATGGACAAGTCAGAGTAAAAAAGTAACCATCTTCTTTTAAAGACATGCACACTGAAATGTTTAAGGTGTACTCCCATGTAATTCATCCCAGCCTTTGACAAAAGAATAAAACAAAATAAAAAAAGTCAAACTCTCTCCTGCCAAGACTGGACTAGACAGTCAAGAGGAGAAGATTAACACCTGCACCGCACCACATTCAACACACAGTCCTTCAAAACCCACACTATCAAAACCCACACATAGAAACACAAAGCACACACCCACATTCACAGAGGCTCTCAATAAAAATCTGCACAAGCAACAGAGACTGCCCAAGCTGAAGTGTAGACAACCACCACCCCCCAACACTACCTAAATGACACATAGCCCACAAAATCAGTGTGCTACTCAACCTCAGCCCATAAGGCAAAACAGCATACCCAACACACTAGTCATAGGTAACTCTATAGTCAGGCACACTGATATCCCACTCACTAGGCTAAACAAGGAGAAAGTTACTGCCAGCTGCCTATCGGGTGCCAGGATCCACCACATAACTCATGCACTCACTCAGGTCACTCCACAATAAGTACAGATGTGACTCTGTCATTGTCAAAGTTGGTGTGAATGACCTAAGACGTACCTCCCTGGACTACATGAAAAGAAACATGGAGGAGCTCTTGGATCTTGTAG
The DNA here is from genome assembly GCF_019279795.1 of Protopterus annectens. Lineage (NCBI taxonomy): Eukaryota > Metazoa > Chordata > Ceratodontiformes > Protopteridae > Protopterus > Protopterus annectens. The sequence continues at coordinate 1,195,750,203 of NC_056726.1, forward strand.
CCCAGGCAGTTATGACACTAGCCCTGAGTAGCATCCTGCCATTGCCTAGAATGATACCACAGTACAAGGACAAAATGATTGACTTCAACAACTGGCTAAGCTTCTGGTGTCATTCTAAGGGAATCCAGTATCTGTCTGCCGGGGATGACATGGTCTACAGTCCATGATGCTTTGCCAGAGATGGCCTGCACCTGTCACCCCTGGGATACTTGCTGAGGCTCTTGCCACCCCTGTAGTGCCTTTTTTAGGCAAGGTTCAAATGCTAAATTCACCACCATAACAGGTACAAGCAAGCAATCTCTGAGGGCAATGCTACTCAATGCTAGAAGTCTAAACCTCAAAATGCACTCACTCGAGGCACTCATTAAAATGGAGAACATCAACATCTGTGCAGTGACAGAGACCTGATTCAAGGCAGCAGAGAGCACCTCTGCATTACCTGGCTATAATTCATACCAGACATTCTGGCCACCTAACCTGGACTGAAACACTAAAAGTGGAGGCATGTCCATATTCAAAGAAGAATTCATGATTTATGATATTCATGGCTTTAGAAGATATCCCAGTATCAGGATGAACCTGCTTCAAAACTGTGTATACGTAAATAGAATAGCTTTCTTTACGACTCCTATGACACTTCTTTCCATCTTTCTTAGCTGGTTTCTTCACAACCTTCTTTGAACCCTTTTTAGGGGCATTGAGTATTGCTGGTTCTGGCATCTTCAATAAAAGATGTTTTAAATAACGTTCATTAAGGATTTCCACACCTCCAGGCTAGTTGCTCAACATAATGCATCCAAAATTATCCAAGTGCAACTAACACAGGGCAAGACTACAATCCAGGTTGTAGCTTGTTACAGATCCCCCACCATGCCCCAGGATTCCCACTCTTCATTTTTTAAGATACTGGAAAATATTAAGGTACAACCAAATACCTTAATTATGGGCAGTTTCAACTACCCCACCATCATCGGGGAAAACTACTCATGTCAGAAAAAAACTCTCTGCAAGTAGGACCAGGTGCAAGGCAGGAACTGATACAAGTATACAAAAAATGTCAGCACCAAATGCAGTGAAAAGCACCAAATGAGACTAATAAATTAAATCAATAAGTATTTTATTATTAAAGTATAATGAGCATCCCAGACCAGTTCAGCCAACAGGCTTTCCTCAGTGGGAATGAAAGTAATTACAACAGTGAAGTGACACACTTATATATATAACATGAACCATCCAATAGGATTCTTCCCAAAGTGATCTTCCCAACATTCAAATTGTTTCCTGTGTAGAGAATGAAAAGTTATACAATAAAACCGCATTTATTTATTGTCATTAGACTGGATACATAGGGTTATCAGGTCAGTACTCTTGACAGCTTAGAGGATATACCCATTATATTTTGACTTTTTCCTACGTACAGTAACAGATATACTTTGGGATCTGCACAGATCCACAATTTCTACAGCTTATTGTCATGGCTCTAGAAACAATACTTCAGGGGCTTTGTGCCGAAAAAAATGACATTGGTGTTTTTGGTATATCAACCGAGAATGGTATTCCACAACAAACAGATCCAGTTGATGGCTGTAACGTTGCTTTTCATAGACTTAGTAAAAGCATGAAAAGTTTGAGAACAAACATATGGCATTTGAGACTTTTCAAAGCCTACCTGAATAAGGAAATAACCCCCAGGGGTCTGAGAATTAAAACCCAACCGTTAGTAAGTAAGATTGATGAAACTTTGACCAATGAATGGTATCAAGCCAACAACAGGCATCTATGAATTTTGATTGAGTTTTAAGTTCTTATTATGAATGAACCATTGAAACTAACATTAAAGAGGTTGTTGACCTGTGTGGGGAAGTAAAAATTTATGAGGGACATTCACAATTCTCTATATGCCTTAATAAGCTGTCAAAAGAACTGTTGGTATTTGAAAAACAACTCAAGGACAAGAAAATCAAAAAATTCAATAGAGATCTAACCGATTACCAGAGGGGATGACCTTTTGACACTACTAAAAATGTCATATTTATGGATACTAGACAGAACCCTGGTAGGAACAAAAAAAGACCCAGATCAATATTGAAGGGGTCTCACACATACAACAGTACATCAGTGGATGATTCCTCCACTACAGACACCGAAGGGTCTAACACTGTGGAATCCCCAGTTTCCAAGAAATCTAAAAACCAGACCCATCCTTTAAACGCGTTAGGAGGAGGGGTGGGAGAAAACATAGAAGGTACAAAGATAGATACAATCGAGGGTCTTCTACAAACATTTATGAGACAATAGATTTTTTGAACATTTCTAAAACTGCTTTAACAGAGGACCAAAAGAAACTTTTGAATAAAGGTTTGAACTTTGTTCCTGGGTTTTCTTTGATGAATCAGACATAGTCAACGATATTAATGACTTTTGCTGCAGGATTAACCTCAAACTTTTCTTTGGATCTAGCTCTAACTCTCAAAGATCTAATGAATTCAAATTTCACAAATCCAACTTTGTACCACCTATGAATCACAATGTAGCTATCTTTCAACAAGTAGTACTCAGGGATATACACTTTAAGTTAGATCAGTTTACTCCCTTGAAACATAATCGATCGATTAATGACCAACAGGCATTGCAACAACTTAGGGACAACAAAAATATTGTCATTACCCAGGCTGACAAGGGTGGGGCCATAGTTATCAGGGACATGGATTATTATCTGGGGGAGGGAAATGGACAATTGTCTGACCCTTACCATTATATGAAGATGCCTATTGATCCCACTCCGAATTTCAAGTGGGAAATTGATTATTTTTTTGGATCTGGCTGTCTCAGAGAGTATCATATCTGATACGGTGAAGACACATCTTATGGTCCAAGATCCACAGAAACAAACATTATATCTTTTGCCTAAGATACATAAATGCCTTAATAAACCTCCTGGAAGACTGATTGTATCTGGCATGGGTTCTTTGATTGAACCACTATCAGTGTTCCTTACATTATACCTCAAACCTTTACTTGGCTTAATTCATGCCAGAATACAGGATACCACACAATTTTTACAAATAATTTCTGACAGCCAACTGGAATCTGACTGGTTACTCTGCACCCTGGATGTCAAGGCCTTATACACCAATATACCATACTGGGCTGGAATGGAAGCCCTCAACTTTTGGCTGGACAAAGCCCAACTATATCCGGTAAGCTTTAACACACTTTTGGTCTGCATGGTTGAGCATGTTCTTAATAAAAATGTTTTCCATTTTCAGGGGGAATGTTACTAGAAGCTCAAAGGTACTGCTATGGGAGCATCTTTTGCTCTTATATATGCAGACTTATTTATGGGATACATTGAGGAACATCTCATTTATGACTCTACACACAATCAATATCTTGAGGAACTTGACATTTGGCGTAGGTATTTGGACGATTGTTGGTTGGTTTGGCATTCGGATAAGGAATATTTGGCGGAATTTGTATTGTATCTCGACCAGGACAAATGGGGCATTGAATTCACCTTAACTTGCGACAGGTCTGAGATAAATTTTTTGGATGTTACTATAACTCAGAATCCAGATGACACTTTACAAAGTAAAATATTTTGCAAATATCCCCAGTATAATAACTTATTACATGCAACGAGTAAGCACCCCAACCACATTATCTGAAACATACCGAAATCTCAATTCCTCAGTATTCGCAGAATTTGTTCCTCAGATAATGACCACGAAAAATCCCAACAGGATCTGGTTATCAGGTTTAGAGATAGGGGTTACAATGAGCGGGACATCCATGGTGCTCAACAAGTTGCCTCCAACTCAACTAGAACCTCACTTCTTACATATCGTGACAAAACTCATATTGAACAGGATGAATCTATTTGGTTCTTCACAACATTTGGACGAAACATCAACTTAATCAGGAATGTTATGTCCAAACATTGGAACATTCTTACTGCTAATGATGAACTCACACCTCTGTTTGGAGATGTATGTAAGTATGGATATAGAAGAGGCAGGACACTTGGGTCATTTTTTTCACATTTTAAAAGGGTAAGCTTGGGTGGAGCTATACACCACCAATTAACCATGACAGGTGACAAACTATGGGGTAGTTACAACTGTGGTCATTGCTCATCATGTCCATTCATTTTCACATCCAAACAGTTCACCAGCAAAAACACTGACAGGATTTTTGACATGAAATTTTCTGGCAATTGTAACAGTGATTGGGTGGTGTACCTTGCAAAATGTACATGAGGCTCATTTTATGTTGGACAAACATCACGACCACTTTGTTTACGTATGTCTGAGCACTGCAGTGACATATGAACCAAGAGAGAGACCAATGCTCTATATAGACATTGTTTACACCACAACTCAGCCAGATTCCAGTTCACTATTATTGACAGAATTCTTGGTGACAGATCCAACAAGCAAGGATGACACTCAATCCTTACTAAAAAAGAGAAGTATTGGATCATCAAACTGGGTGCTTTGTTTTCACCTGGTTTGAATAACCATTTATAGTATTATGTGTTTTACTTTTATTTTTTATTTTTTTTACATAATATATTAATAATGTGGTTTTATTGTATAACTTTTCATTCTCTTTTCATTCTCTACACAGGAAACAATTTGAATGTTGAGAAGATCACTTTGGGAAGAATCCTACTGGATGGTTCATGTTATATATATATATATATATATATATATATAAGTGTGTCACTTCACTGTTGTAATGACTTTCATTCCCACTGAGGAAAGCCTGTTGGCTGAACTGGTCTGGGATGCTCATTATATTTTAATAATAAAATACTTATGTATTTAATTTATTAGTCTCATTTGGTGCTTTTCACTGCATTTGGTGCTGGCGTTTTTTATTTAAAACTACTCATGTACCAACTCATCCGCTCAATGTTTTCTGTAATTCATAAATTCCAATCTCTTGGATCAGCTTGTCCACACCCCCACCAGGGGCAGCAATATCCTGGGCCTGGTCAATACCAATATGGTAACTGGTGTTGCATGCCAGAGGTCAACGCCTCGCTGGTCAGATCCAACCACAAGCTAATCAGCCTAGACATCCATACCCCCCACCCCCCATTAACTCATTCCCTCCAATACAGCTCTTTTGAGTGTGTACCTTTAACTCCTAGTGGGTATGGCCTAAGCCTTTAAAAATGAAGTTATCACCTTACAATTCTAACAAATACTCATTGACAGAGATCAAATATCAATACAATTGGGTTTGCCATCATGTATGCTTCAAAACAAAATAGTCTGATACCTTCTATGTAGTTTGGTTTTGGAATTATTAATGCAAGCATGAGCAAGTAATATATGATGCCTAGAGCAGTAGTAGGAGGTAACTGCAGATGCACCTGGAGGCGTCACTCGGATGTAAGGAAACCACCAACAAAAACTACTCCAAAGCCAACTTCACGCTTCTTAAGACAGAAGTGGCAAACTTCACGGCACCCATGCAGATGGAAAATAGAGGTACGACTGCTGAATGCACTGTGTAAGCACATACACGAGTGGCTGTATCATGCCATCCATAACAGAACCAAGACGCGATCCTCCAAAAAAAGTAAGCCAATCTGGTGGTCCCCTGCCATAAACAAACTCTACAACAGAAGGAAGAAGCTGTTGCAAAAAAAGAGTAAAATCCCAAGATTGGAGGAACTCCCTGGTCAGCCTCAGCAAAAAGCTGAGATCCCTCATAAAATTCTCCAAAGCCAGTTATGAAAATAAAATTGCCACTGATTCCAAAGACAACCACAAAGCATTCTATAGCTATGTCAAGAATCTGAATGGCAACACTCAGATCTTCTCTGAGCTACAGCACAATGGCACTAAATATACAGAACCAACCGATATTGCCAACATCCTGGCAGATAGGTACAGTGCTAACTTAACCCCCCCCCGACCTTCCAATGGGCCTATCTTAATACAGGAAGAATGCAAAGCCCCTGTAATCACGGATGAACAAGTAAAGACTGCACTCTCCAAAACCAGGAATACAGCATCCTGGGGACCAACAACATCCCAGGCTGTGTACTGCATGAACTGGAGAATGAACTGGCACCCCACTTAAGTACTATGTTCAACCATAGCCTAACCTCAGGCTATGTGCCTACTGAATGGTGCACAGCGACGGTTATCCCACTCCACAAAGGGGGTGCCACCATGGATCCTAGAAACTACTGCCCCATTAGCTTGACGAGCCTGGTCTGCAAGGCCATGGACCATATCATCTTGGAGCTTTTAAACAAAGACATAGGTAATCTCCAAACCCTGGACCCCACTCAGTTTGGGTTTGTAAAAGGAAGATCATGTCCACTAAACCTGATTGACTTCTTTGAAGCAGTCACTATAGCTGTAGAAGAGGGCAAGGTAGTGCACACAGCCTAGCTTGGCCTCGCTAAGGCTTTCAATACCATCCCCCACTCTGGAATTACTAAACTGGGCATAAATCCCTATGTCACAAGATGGGTGGCCAACTAGCTCACTGACAGAACCCACACAGTAAAAGTAGCTGACTCCAAGTCCGACTTCGGGACCACTAATGAGTGGAGTACCACAGGGTTCGGTCTTGGGTTCTCTCCTGTTCGGCATCTACTTCTCTGAAGTGCAGGCCAACACAGAAGGTCTTTGGCTAACAAAGTTCACAGATGACTGAAAACTGGGAGCCATAATAAAATAAACTAATGATGTAGGCATTCTACAAAAGGGCCTCAAAGAGATGGTGGCTTGGTGTCAAAGTCATGGCCTCAAGCTCAATGCCAAGAAGTGCATTGTCGTCCCCTTTGGGAAAAACTCGGTACCCATGAACTACCACATATGCGGTAGCTCACTAAACACTGAAAGTGTGATTAGAAATCTCAGGACACAGGTGGACAGTAGTCTCTACTTTGATAACCACATCACCACAGTAGTCAGGAATTCCTTCTACGTGACACACCCCACCACAAAAGGGTTCTCCGCTAGAAAAAAGGAGGTCATTGTTCCTCTCTACTCATCTTTCATCAGAGCCATTACAGAGTACAATGCCCCATTTGGTATGCATCTCAGAAGACAACTACAATAATTGGAAAGGCCACAGAAATACCTTACTAACAGAATTACCAGCCTCAAACAGCTGCCATATGCAAACAGTCTCAAAAAACTCCAGCTCTACTCCGTCGCATATTGCCTACTCAGAGGTGATCTCTGCCTAACATACAAAGCTATGTCAAACCTAGAGCTGCTGGACATGCTACACTTAAAAAAATCCCAGTCTCTCTGAACTACACGCTCCTGGGACCTAAACCTTGTCACCACAATAAACAGAACATGCTGGAGGGATAGATTCCTGTCCCAGAGACTTCCCATACTCTGGAACAAACTACCCATTCATGTCAAGCAAAGCTCCTCATTGGGCCTCTTTAAGAAAAATCTTGACAACTGGATAGGAAATAGAAAATTCACCCCAGGGATAACTTCTGTGGCACTGCTTGACAGGGGCACAGGAAAATAATTTTCTTGGGTGGTGAAAGCCAGGGAACCTTTTTGGCTAGGCTTATATAGGCCCCAGGGCCGATAGCCTAGTACCTACCTATGAACCTATGAACCTATGAGTCTTAACGATAACATTAACCTATTTCTGGCAGTATCTTTTGCCATACATTAGCAAGTGATATATCGTAAAAAGCAGGAAAATACAAACTAAGCTCTAGCTGTTCAAGCAATCTGCCCTAGAGTGACTAACTAGCCCATCTATAAATTGCTACTGCTGATGCTATACTAACCAATGTACTTATCTAAATAAACATTATCTGAGCTGACAGACATACTACTAAACTGCACAGCATTCCTTCACTTCAAGTCTGCTTGCATACAGTTTACCTGGTTGGTCTTTCACTAGCATGACTTGTGGCTAGTCTGCTGATTTTTTTTATGATTTCCTATCTCTATCCTGCTGAGTGAATCCACTCTGTTTAACTACTGCACCCCATTTCCCTGCTACTCACACTGGAACTACCGTTATGCCTCTCCAAACCTCTCTCTGTCCAGTTATCATCCTTCTTATAACCCCCCTTTCTTAATCTTTTATAAGCAAAGCAGAAATCTTAGTCATAACTTTCAGACTAAAAAAGATACACACCTACGTACATTACAGGAGTCTACATCCCCCCCAGTAGCAATCATACCACTACAAAAGGCATCCTCTGCTGGCTCAGTTCTAACATTCTTCAAGAAAAATGAATACGAGGCAACTTTAATGTTGACTGGTTGTCATTCTCCTCTAGCAACTCATCTCAAACATAAATCTGTGCGGACTTATCACTTCACCCATTCACGATAGTAATAAAGACAACAGAGGAGCCATCATAAACTAGATACTCCACACGAAGTAAAATCTCTACTTCGCTGCTCTGATCTCTACTTTAGTTCAGGAACTCTCCCTGACTCTTTACATGACCATATCCCCATATTTGCATTAAGAAGACAAACATCCAAATGCAAAATCATTACAATACAGCACATAACCTCTCAAATTTCAAAAATGACACCTTTGTCTCATACTTCAGTCAGTGCAACTGGACAATGGTAACATATTTACCACTTTAATAGCATATTCCTAAACAAGCTAAACAAACTAATCTAATCAAATTAATCTAAACTAAATCGATTTTGATATGCTGAGTCATTTAAAATTCAACTTATTTGCAAAAGCATAAGTCCTTAAAAAGAATACCTGTTCAAAAACATTGCATTTTGGCAACAATACTATCTCAAGAATTCCAGGTTCTGTGGGATGGAAAATACCCAGGATAAGCTAAACTAACTAGCTCCACTCAGAATAAAACAGGTATGTCAAACTCTGCCCCTTGGCTGACCAGTAGTGCCCCTTGGCTATCAGCAGTACCAAACAGGTTATGAAACTTTGAGATGTTGCCTGGAAAACCAGAGCAACATGTAAAACTCAAGCTAACCATCAACAATTTAAAGAACTCAGAAACAGAAATAAATATCAAATTAAATCTGACAAAAAATAATACATGAACCTCAAATAATAATAATAATAATAATAATAATAATAATAATAATAATAATGATAATAATAATAATGATAATAATAATAATAATGATAATGATGATAATAATAATAATAATAATGATAATAATAATAATGATAATAATAATAATAATAATAATAATAATAATAATGATAATAATAATGATAATAATGATAATAATAATAATGATAATAATAATAATAATGATAATAATAATAATAATGATAATGATAATAATAGTAATAATAATAATAATAATAATAATAATGATAATAATAATGATTATAATAATGATAATAATAATAATAATAATAATAATAATAATAATGATGATAATGATAATAATGATAATAATAATAATAATAATGATAATAATAATAATAATGATAGTAATAATAATAATAATAATAATAATGATAATAATGATAATAATAATAATAATAATGATAATAATAATAATAATAATAATAATAATAATAATAATAATAATAATGATAATGATAATAATCACAACAACCCTAAATGATTCTGTTCTTTCAGAAATCAGCTCCTAAACCCTAGTTGCTCAATGCATCCTGCAACAACAATTAATTCAATCAACCCCACAAACATTGCCAATCCATTTATCTCTAACTTTATTAGTTTATTTTCATCCTTACTCAAAAGCAACAAGCAAAACAATACCCAGATCAAATTCCAACCACTAAAACCCCCACACATGCTATCCCTGTGATCAGTCAGTACCTCCACCATTAAAATCTTCAGCTAAAACAGCACAGTAGTGCAGTTGTAGCATTGTTGCCTCACAGCAAGAGGTTCTCCGATTTGATTCTCAGCTGGGGTGCCTTCTGTGCAGAGTCTGCATGTCCTCCTTGCGTTCATGTGGGTTTTCTCTGGGTGCTCCGGTTTCCTCCCACATCACAAAGATATGCGTCTGGAGGTTTGCTTCCCAGGCGTCTGCTGAAAATTGGCTTTGTTCCAAGTCAGACTTTCCCGGTAAACAAATGTTAAATAAATAATAAATAAAACTGAAACACACCTCCCTAGCACCTGACAACCTACCAGATGAACATCTAAAACTAACAGCAGAGACTATAGCCTATTCTCTCTATATATTAATTAACCACTATGTTAATGAATAATATGTACCACTCTATAGAAAAAAAGAGCTACATCCTCCCCATCCATAAAGATGGTCACTCAACTGAGCTCACTAATTATAGGCCTGTCGACATTCTCCCCCTGTGTCAACGATACTTGAAAAATGAATTTAATCCCAACTACTTCACTATATCACCCCACATAAAAAAACCTTTTATCTCCCTCATGGTATGTTTTCCTACCCCGCTATAGCACCACCATGGGTTTCCCTTAGTTTCATTAATACAATGAACACAACAATTGATAAAGGCAAAGTAATATCAGCTCTCTTTCTTGGTGTCTCTAAAGCTTGTGACACTGTCTCCCACACTATTCTCTTACAAAATGTTCTAACCTCAGCCTTGATAACCCTTCCCTCTACTGGTTTTCCAGCTTCCTTGCTAATCAACACCAAGCAATGGAATGACTGACTGACAACTCACCATTTCTCCACGTACCAGTTGGAGTTTGGTTGGAGTACCACAGGGATCCATGCTTGGTCCTACTCTGTTTAACATTTTTGTTAATGACCTTGTCTTGACAAACAAGAATGTTACCTTAGTATAGTATGCAGAAGATTCAACCATCTGCTCAACAACAAACCTTGAGACCCTATGTCAGCTTTCTCAAGGATCTTTCTCATTAGAAAACTGTCTGTCTCCAACCAGCTATTTCTCAATCCCAACAAATCAAAATTACTTCTCTTCAATCCAAAACACCTTGCAATACAAAAGTCATCCTGTTACCTCATCTAGCAACACCAAAATACAACTTTGCACCCATACCAAACTACTAGAAGTTCATATAGATGAACCCCTAAATTTCAATGTCTACAAAGAACACATAGTTAAAAAAACTCACCAAAACATGGCACTCTATAGAGCCAAACCCTGCCTATTTAACACAGGTAGTTCTCACATCACTACGACTCCCCACCCATCCCCCTCTATGCTGCAGCACTATTTACCAGCATCCAATAAACTTATCCAAATAAGCTCGAACAGTGCTACAACAAGGTTGTAAAATTTGCAGCAATCTCTCCCATAGATCACATCACAATCTAGCCCTCAAATACCTCCAGTGACTCAAACTACCCAAAGAACTCATATACTATCAGCTCCCTACTGCCCATAAGCTACTATATAAACCACATGACTGTCCATACCTAAAAAACCTAATACAGTTCTGCCACCGAACTAGGAATCTACACTCTTCCAACAAACGTGACAACTTATATCCAAACCAAATGGCTCAGCTGACTGGTCCCTATACTCTCACATAGTGTCCAAAATCTGGAACTCCATCTTCCTAACAGAGAAGAGCCATCACTAAAGTCATTCAAGCTTCAACTAAAAGCAGGCTTTCTCATCTCATGGCTGTGAAAAGGCCCTCTACCTGATTAACCTATTCTTTTCTCATCTAACCACTGTCCTAGATGAACTCTTCATCCCTTCTAAAACAGAACAACTGTGTAAAACTGAAACCTGCAGTATGTCTGAATACTATATGAATAATGTAATGAACAATGGATAATAAGACACTGCCTGTTTGCATATAGTTCCACTACTGATCTCCTGCTTTCCATGTTTATGTATATACTGCAAAAACTGCCACTTCGGACACTTAATTATATCTGTATTAGATGTCATTGTGAATTTTTAATTGTATTGTACTGTACTGGAGCTTTTTTCTCCCTGGGTCACCACTAAAAATGTCTAATGAACCCAGTCAGGGTTTCCCAGTAAATAGAAAGCAAGCAGAAAAAAAAAAAAATAAATAAATAAATAAAATAAACAAATGCTTCACATATTTGTCAGCTTGTTGCTATCTATAGATGCACCAATAGCTTGATCGGGTCCTCAGAGAAGGTTGACAATCTTTTGCAAATAACAAACCTCACAATATTCCAAATACAATGAAAAATATGAAGCAATATCTGTTTATAAAATTCTGATGTTCAGATTAATCAAGGGAATCAGCACTATTATTTTATAAGATTGTTATCTTGATAATAATGCTTTGCTATTTAAGTAGAGCTGTTGCATACATTTACTGATATATTTGCCTTTATGAATTGTGCCTGTGTGGAAATTAACATGCTGCACTATGCAATCTCAATGGTATTCAGCTTTGTGCCAAAAGAAAGCTTTACTGGCATCTTGTTTATCGTTTATATACTAATATACGTTGTATACAGGAAAGCCATGTTTTTATCTATTAGATAGAATCCAACAAATGTCAGTAGACTGCTTACTTATTATAAGATAGTCAAGAAACAGTCCATCTGTGGCTATAATCATCAAAAAAAAACTGTTTCAGATCATGAGCAGACAGGTGATCCGCTGTGGTCACCTCTAACCAGGAAAAAGCCAAAAGAAGAAGGAAAAAGTAATGAAAAAAAGCAATGCAAGACTGGAGCAGTTTTATAGAATATGCCCTAAAAGAGATGTCAAAACCTTCCTTTTTATCTTAGTGTATTTTCCATACGATAAGAAAAACATCTTCTTGCATAACATATAAATAACTCTCAGTAGCTATTCAAATCATAATATCATGCTGGTAGTATAATACAACACACCTTTAGACCACACTTTATATAAAAAAATATTTTGACTATAAAACAGAATTTAAGTTAGTATAATAACAAAAAATGCAATGCCCCACAGGATAAATGTTTGGCTGCTAGTGAAGAAAAATTGATAAAATGCAAACCAGAGCAAGCAGCTGAGGCAATCACATATTCTTAATAATGCCAGTACTCACTCTAATGTAAAACAAAGTCTTTTATTGTGCACACTAGATAAGAGCTTTCACTGCTTGCTTCATCAGACCATTAAAACCACAAAAAACGAAAACACCCTCTCTTATAGTAGCAGCTGACCAGGCAAATCAATTAAACAATTAATAGGTTGTCTTTTAAAGCCATACTCTCATATCTGATAACTTTTAGATAGAACTCCAGATACTACAATAATAATCAAGCAATAACTAGTATTTTTGCATGCATATGAGACTGTAGCTGCTTGTGTGAGTCTATGTAGCAGTATAAGTGGCAATGGAGCTTGGCATAATGGTTAATGTGTTACCTTATAGACAGAAGATACAGGGTTTGATTCTTGCATGGTATAATTAGCTAGGCTTAAAGTGGCCCACAAGCGCAGTTAGCTTAATACCAGTCTATGAATCAGGTGAGTGTGTATGTATTTGAGAGCTACAGAGATGACAGTTGCCTTATCTCTTAATTTCTAGTAGAGTAATGAGCAGTACAAGTAATGGGGGGTTACATTAGACACTAGGGAACATTTCTTCATTTAAATCACAGGAAAGATGATAGAACAAAAGCGTTTGCAGCATGAAAGATGTAAGGGGAACACTAGACTAGACTATATTATTTCTACTTTCTAATGCACTTGCAAAGGCAATAGAGCAACAGGTCTTGCATCTGGACGCATTCACTAAGCAGTAAGTAGTATGAAACTCTAATGTTGGACATTACTGACCAAATACAAGGATCTGTGATGGGCAGCAGTCATGCTAAAGACTCATGCACGAACCCTGGAAGGCATACCAGATTCTATGGTCATAGGTCCAGTTGTTCATAGGTAAGTTCTAGGCAATCATTCCGCAGGCCATTGCAGGCCTGCTCAAAAGCCTTCTGTTCAAAAGACACCCAGCCTCAAGGAGGTTATGACAAGATAGACTGGTGGAAGAATATGAGTCTGTACAATCAATTATTTTGATTTAACTCAAAGGTGGTAACGGTGCTATGCTGCTTGGCAAATAATGGCAGTTTTTTTCCAGATGTGAGGAATACGTTGATACAAAATCTATAATAACAAAATATTTTATCTGTAAATGAAGGGTTAGTTCCTTTAACCATTATTTGAGCTAGCAGTTGTTCTGCGAAGCAATAAGAGGTCAAAGAGGATGGGTTCTTTCATTGCTCAAAATGCTACACACAGATCTCCATGGAGGAGTACATAAGAGACAGGGTACAGAGAGAGGGCTGTCAGTCTGTCCCAGTAACTAAGATTTTTTGATGCCACTGATCTTTTTTTAGTTATGATTCTCTTTTGTCTCTCATGTTGAGTGATATATTTAGACAAACACATGCCAAAAGGTGCATTACATTCAATAATGGAACTGATGAGATATGTGTAAAGTGGAATTAAGAGTTCTCTGGATCAAGTGGAAATACCTTTAATAATTAGATGAGGCAGACAGAAGACTGCCCACACTAATTTGAAGACATGGCAGTAAAATGATAAGGAATTATCAACAAGAGTGGCTAGATTCCATACAACAGTGTCAGTGTAAATGGGGTGTCACCGATATGGTATGTGAATATATCTATATATATATATATATATATATATATATATATATATATATATATATATATATATATATATATATATATATATATATATATATATATATAATATATATATATATATATATATATATGTATATATATATATATATATATATATATATATCTTTTTTTTACCCGAATGAACAATGCTGCATTTTGTCATATTTAATTTGAGACATCTGTCTTTGCATCAGTTAATAATTTGGCCTAACCAATACTGTAGCAATTGTGAGCTAGTGAAAGATCAAATAATATTCAGTACACAAATTTAGATAACCATAGGCCAGGTGCATTGTGTTGAACATCTAAATAATGGATGACAAAGAGGATAGGACTCAACTGTGAGCCCTGTGTTTCACCACTGGTAACTTTATTGTTTTCAAAATGAGGTAGCTGGGACTTTCACCACATGGGTTCTCTCAGGCAACCAGTTAGCTATTCATCACTCAACATAAGGATTACATTCAGAGTTGCAGGTTTGTCTACAATGCCTACAAAGACATTGACCAGGTTCAGATAAGTTGTATATATCATATACCTACTATCTACTGCTTTGGTTAGTATCAAGAGCTGATGACAGGTACAAAATTTCTTTATCACAAAAGAGTGTTCAAATCAGTCAGTCATATGAGCAATTACAAAATAAGCTTACCCACTGCATAGGTTCATAGGTTCATAGGTAGGTACTAGGCTATCGGCCCTAGGGCCAATACAAGCCTAGCCAAAAAATGTACCCTGGCTTTCGCCACCCAAGAAAATTATTTTCCTGTGCCCCTGTCGAGCAGAGCCACAGAAGTGATCCCCGGGGTGAATTTCCCATTTCTCATCCAATCATCAAGATTTTTCTTGAAGAGTGCTAATGAGGAGCTCTGTTTGACATAGATAGGTAGTCTGTTCCAGAGTATGGGAAGTCTCTGGGACAGGACTCTGTCTCTCCAGCATGTTCTGTTTATTGTGGTAACAAGGTTTAGGTCCCTAGAGCATGTAGCTCGGAGGGATTGGGATTTCTTCAACTGGAGCATGTCCAACAGCTCTGGGTTTGACATAGCTTTGTATGTTAGGCAGAGATCGCCCCTGAGTAGGCGTTATGTGATGGAGTAAAGCTGTAGTTTTTTTAGACTGTCTGCATAGGGCATCTGTTTGAGGCCAGTAATCCTCTTTGTGAGGTATTTCTGTGGTCTTTCCAGTTGTTGTAGATGTCTTGTGAGGTACATACCAAAAGTGGCGTTGTACTCTATAATGGGTCTAATGAGTGATGAGTAGAGGGGAACAATGACCTCTTTTTTTCTGGATGAGAATCCTTTTGTGATGAGATGAGTCACGTAGAAGGATTTCCTGACCACTGTGTCGATGTGATTATCAAAGGAGAGACTACTGTCCACCTGTGTCCCAAGGTCTCTTATCACATTTTTGGCATTAAGTAGACTACCAGCTATGTGGTAGTTCATGGGTACAGAGTTTTTACCAAAGGGGATGACAATACACTTTTTGGCATTGAGCTTCTGGCCATGGCTTTGACACCAGGTATCTGTCTCAGTGAGGCCCTTTTGTAGTTTGTCCACATCGTTTGGAGTTTCGATTGTGGCTCCTAGTTTGCAGTAATCTGCAAACTTTGTTAGCCAAAGACCTTCTGTGTTGGCCAGCACTTCAGAGAAATAGATACCAAACAGGAGAGGACCCAGGACTGAACCCTGTGGTACTCCACTTGTCACTGGTCTGATGTCGGATTTGGAATCCGCTACTTTCACAGTGTGGGTTCTGTCCGTGAGCCAGTTGGCAACCCATCTTGTGACATAGGGATTTATACCTAGTTTAGTGAGCTTATCTATAATTCCAGAGTGGGGGATGGTGTTGAAAGCCTTGGCGAGATCTAGATAAGCTGTGTGAACCATTTTACCCTTATCTATGGCTTTGGAGACTGCTTCAAAGAAGTCAATCAGGTTTAGGAGACATGATCTGCCTTTTACAAATCCAAATTGAGTAGGGTCCAGAGTTTGGAGATTACCAATGTCTTTGTTCATGAGTTCCACGGTGATACGTTCCATGGCCTTGCAGACCAGGCTCGTCAGGCTAATGGGGCGGTAGTTCCCGGGGTCCGTTGTGGCTCCCCCTTTGTGGAGTGGGATAACTGTCATGGTGCGCCATTCAGTGGGTACAAAGCTTGAGGTGAGGCTATGATTGAACATGGTACTTAGGTAGGGTGCCAGTTCATTCTGTAGTTCATGTAGAACGCAGCCTGGGATATTGTCAGGTCCCATGGATGCTGTGTTCTTGGCTTTGGAAAGTGTGTTTTTTACCTGTGCAGCCATGATTATAAGAACTTTGCATTCTTCTGGTATAGAGATGGGCTCTCTAGGGGGTGAGAGGGGGGTAAAGTTAGCACTGAACCTATCTGCTAGGATGTTGGCAATATCAGTTGGTTCTGTATATTTAGTGCCATTATGCTGCAACTCAGAGCAGATCTGAGTGTTCCCATTTAGATTCTCGACATAGCTATAGAATGCTTTGTGGTTGTCTTTAGAGTCAGTGGAAATTTTGTTTTCGTAACTAGCTTTGGAGGATTTTATGAGGGATCTCAGCTTCTTACTGAGGTTGACCAGGGAGTTCCTCCAGTCATGGGATTTTACTCTTTTTTGCAACAGTTTCTTTCTTCTGTTGTAGAGTTTGTTTATGGCAGAGGACCATCAGATTGGCTTCCTTTTTTTGGAGGATAACATCTTGGTTCTATTAGGGATAGCATGATCCATGCACTCGTGTAAGTGCTTATAAAGTGCATTTGTGTAGGATTCGGCAGTCATACCTCTATTGTCTGTCTGCATGGGTGTCATGAAGTTTGCCACTTCTGTCTTAAGAAGTGTAAAGTTGGCTTTTGAGAAGTTTTTTACGATGGTTTCCCTAATTGGGGCTGGAGGTGGGATGTGGATGTCTAGGCTGATTAGCTTGTGGTCGGATCTGACCAATGAGGAATTGACCTCTGGTGTGGAACACCGGTTTCCCATGTTAGTAATGACCAGGTCTAGGATATTGCTGCCCCTGGTGGGGGTGTGAATAAGTTGATCCAAGGTGTTGGAATTTATGAATTCTAGAAAATGTTGAGCAAAAGAGTTGATACATGAGCAGTTTTCCCAGTTAATGGTGGGGTAGTTGAAATCACTCATTATTAGGGTGTTGGGTTGTACCCTAATACTTTCCAGTGTATCAAGAAATGAGGAGTGTGAATCCTGGGGCATGGTGGGGGGGCTGTAGCAAGCTACAATTTGGATTGCGGTCTTGCCCAGAGTTAGTTGCACTTGGATAATCTCGGATGCATTATGCTGTGCAACTAGCCTGGAGGTGTGGATATCCTTAATGAATATGGACACGCCTCCGCCTTTAGTGCTTCTTTCTGGGTTAGGTGGCCGAAAGGTGTGGTATGAATTGAAGCCTGATAATGCAGGGGTGCTCTCTGAAGCTTTGAACCAGGTCTCTGTCACTGCACAGATATCAATGTTCTCCATTTTAAGGAGTGCCTCGAGTGAGTGCATTTTGAGGTTTAGACTTCTAGCATTGAGTAGCATTGCCCTCAGATTTTGCTTGCTTGTACCTGTTACATTGGTGAATTTGTCATTTGAACCTTGCCTAAAAAAGCACTATAGGGGTGGCAAGAGCCTTAGCCAGTATCCGGAATCCTAAGGGCGACAGGTGCAGGCCATCTCTGGCAAAGCATCATGGACTGTCGATCATGTCATCCCAGGCAGACAAATACTGGATCCCCTTAGAATGACACCAGAAGCTTAGCCAACTGCAGCTTTGCTTCAGGGTTGTACAGTGGTTTAACAGCAGTCTACCCAATTGATCCTATACTATATATGGCGCTTACAATTCTGCAGTAACTGGAACAATTTCCTATAGAGTCCGCAATAGTCCATATTTATTAATATTCTCCCTTGGTTCCTCCCAACACTTGACTGCATAAATTGTGCAGATGATGTTGTATTCAGTAGGCATGGGAAATCAACTGAAGAAAATATTTACAAAGCTACAGTTTGATGTTTAAGTTCTTCTAAACTGGTTAATTGACAACAAATAAGTACCAGCAAGACCACTGCCATGATGTTTGGCACAGCTCAAAAGATTAAACATGCCCTTATCCATGTTGCCACTGAACTCTTTTTTAACATTTTGCCTATAACCACCTCTTAAATGTATTTAGGAATTGTGCCTTTTGCTCAACATGTTGAAACACACAAGTTGACAAACTACTGGGATAATTTAGATCAGCCTACACAATATCTAATCTCCTCACTCCAGAAGCCGGGCATTTCATAGTCATAAATGTACTTATTCCAGTGACTGAATAGAGATAGACCCTTATTGTTGCAAACTCAGCCGATAAAAATTATTACAAACCATGGAGAGTAAAACATTACACTCCATCAACCTAGCTAACAACAGACCTTTCTTTGACAAAGCTTAATTGATATGGATCCAGACTTAGGAGATTTTAACTGTGCATGTTAATCAGGTCTGAAATAATATACTCCATAGCTTTACATCTGTAGCTTGTGGGACAAAACATTTTACAGTTACTAGGGTCAAAGGTTGCGTCACCTTTCAGTATCATCATCATTATGGCTATTGTCTTTCATTGAGGAATGTAACCAGTTGATAGCTTTAGATAAAAGAGGTTAAGTACATTTGGCATTGGCAGTTAGGTGACTTTTTTATTTTTCAAACACCTTCATTGAATTATCACATAGGCAAACTTACATTCATATAAAAGTAATCAAACTATATTAACATAATAAACATTATACTTCACCTATATTTCTATATATCATATAACCTAAGCGATATTACATAAATTATTCAATTCCACAAGAAACATCTTTAGTAAACCATCACTACATAGGCAATCATACATTTATATAAATGATAACAAAACACATTGACACAATCCTAGTTGCAAGCATTTTACATCACAAATGAACCTTGTTACCACAATAAACAGAACATGCTGAAGGGATAGATTTCTGTCCCAGAGATTTCCCATACTCTGGAACAGACTACCTATCTATGTCAAACAGAGCTCCTCATTAGCACTCTTCAAGAAAAATCTTGATGATTGGATGGGTAATAAGAAATTCACCCCGGGAATCACTTCTGTGGTTCTGCTTGACAGGGGCACAGAAAAATAATTTTCTTGGGTGGCAAAAGCTAGGGTACCTTTTTGGCTAGGCTTGTATAGGCCCTAGGGCCAATAGCCTAGTACCTACCTATGAACCTATGAGCCTATGAACCATACTGACACATGACACACTCCCAGTTGCAGACATTACACATCACTTATAATCTACCCAATCTTTCTCACTCAGACATTACATAGCTCATTTAAGTCCTGCCACATATTAAACCTTATTCCTCCCTTGTATGTATTACTCCCACAATTCCCATTTTTTCGTATGCAGTTTGTTCCTAACCTTTTTTAAAGATCTCATTTCCAGTTGTTTTAACTCTATTACTTTATTCATTACTTCCAGTATAGTTGGCTTAGACTTTGATTTCCATTTTCTAGTAATTGCTTTTTTGGCAGCCACCATAATTAGACACAGCAAGGCCTTACCATGTCTAGGCAATTCCAATTCTGTATCACAGCTCAGAAAAATCATCTCTTTCATCAGACCAAACTGCCCACCCAACATCTCCAACAGTGCATCCTGCAGGGAATCCTTAAACTCTGCCAACTCATCACACTCTCCAGAAAACATGTTCCCAATTATATCTTTCTTCCCCTTCACACCTCCAACATTTGCTGTCTGGTTGAGGAAAAATTCTCTGGAGTCTATTTGGGGTATAACAATATCTATGTAAACATTTCCAACAAAAAAAAATCCTAAATCAACTAGATTTTGTTGCATATTTGGGAGACATACATATATACTTCAATTTTTTCTTTGGGAATTGCTTATCCAGTCTCTCTTCCCAATCTGTTCTAACCTCCTCTGATGATTCCTATACTTATCATGCAATATTTTATATGCATGACTAATTATTCCCCTTTTAATAGCAGCTTCTGTTCTAGATTCTATTAAAAACTCTACCAGTTCTGGTCTTTCATTTAGGACCCCCCCTATTTCTTTCTCTTTGCGTATACTCTATCAATCAGCAATAATTCATTAGTGGTTAATCTATCTAGTTACTCTGTGAGTAAAGAAGAAGTTAATGTTTTGAAAAAAGGCCTTAGTTTTATTCCATCTTTTAAGTCAGACTTAAGTGAATTTGTGTTAGATTTGAAATATTTTGCATGAAATGTGACTTTAAAGAATATGTATGGGAATGAGAAACAAGAGAACAGAACACTTAGGAAACCTAGTGTGTTTGTTCCAACGAACCACCCAGCCGTTGATTTATTCACTCGAATGTGCAATGATGAAGTGGAAAAACTAAGAATGGGAAAGGGTACTAAACATTTTCATAATATATCGTCTCAAGAAAGACAGGCCATATTCAATTTGCAACATAATGAAGACATAGTGATGAAACCAGCTGATTAAGGAGGAAGTGTTGTTGTTCTTTCTTCTGAATGGTATAGAAACAAGATGCAAGATATGTTAGAAGATCCAGTAACTTATTTGGAAATCAATTCTCGTAAACTTGATATGTACATAAAAAAGATTCAAGACCAACTTTACTGCATGTTGCTAGAAGGCAGTATTAATATCAAACAGTATTATATTTTATGGTCATTCATCCTACAATTCCATCCATAAGTGGACTTCCAAAAATCCATAAAATTTAATCAATCCACCTCTTCATCCCATCATAGCTGGACAAGGATGGATAACTGAAACTATGTCTCTATTTGTTGAAAAAGAGTTGAAAAAAAATTGGCCAGTATTCCTAGTGTCTTAAGAGATACTGATGACTTTTTGATGAAATTGAAAGCAGTTATGGACGTAACAATGAATAAAACTAACTTACTATTAACTACAATGGATGTTGCAAGTCTTTTTACCTCAATTCCCAATGAACATGGAATAGAAATTGCTGGAAAAGTTATTGGAGAAATGGCCAACCATAAGAATGCAAACCTAATTTGTTCATTACTTGAAATGGTACTTGAAACCAACTTTTTCACTTATGGACAAACCATCTATTGGCAGCATTGGGGAGTAGCTATGGGCACCCCCTGTGCCAATAGTTATGCCAACATAGGTTTATCGGATTGGGAAAAGCAATATATTCTTAATACTACCAATCCTGGGTACCATCATGTTAAATTCTATGGCCGTTTTGTAGATGATCTTTTTTTGTTATGGGAAGGAATTTATACAGTTTCTACAGTATTTAAACAGCACTACTTCCTTCTTGAAACTTACAAGTCAGTATTCACGTCATCATGTTAGCTTCTTGGATGTTTATGTTATTCTTAATAGAGAAGGTGGAATGGAGACCTCTCTTTTTAAAAAGTCCACTTGGAGAAATCATTATCTCCATAAAATTAGTATGCATCCCAGGCATATTACCAACAATATAATGAAAAATGAGCTGTCTAGAATTTCTAAAAGATGTACACAAGAAAAAACAATTCAACAAGAAACAGTTGATTTGAAGGAAGGTTTACAGTCACGTGGTTATTCTCAGCAAGATACTGTATCCACGCTGTATAAATTTCAAAGAAGTCAAGCAGTGAATTCTGAACAAGGAACAAATATGGTGCAACATGAATCACAGTCCTTGAGTTTAATGATTACTTATAGTACTGACAATAAACAAGTGAAAGATATCATCACCAAATTTTGGCCAATTCTTACCCAAGATCCGAAACTTCGAACCATTGTAGGAGCCAAACCACAGTTTAGTTATAAAAATAAGAAGAATATCAAGAGGCTCCTATGTACTAAAGATTGTTTTCCGAGACAAAAGCTAGTTGGACGTAAAGGTACCTTCCAATGTGGCAATTGTTCCGCTTGTGAATATATTGACAGCAGCAATAATTTCAAACATCCAAACACAAGTCACGAGTTTGTCTTTAACTGCAAAGCAACTTGCACTTCTGAAAACGTTGTTTATTTAGCAACCTGTAAAAATTGTACTTCCTTTTATGTTGGCAAGACCAACCAAATGTTTAAACAAAGAGTATTGCGACATATAAGTGATATATGTAGGGGTGATATTCATAATGCTTTAGCGGTACACATAACCAAATTTCCAAATCATAGCTTCATTTTCAAGGTTATTGAGAGAATCTATGAATAAATTAGATGAGGTGACATCTGTAATAAAACTGAAATAAGTGAAACTAAGTGGATAATTAATTTGCGGGCAGACTGCCCTCCTGGGCTGAATGCTGTAATTCCTTTAAAACCAACCTTAAAAGCTAGAAGACCCACCATTGATTAACTGAGAAGGTGTGTCTTTCAATGAACCAAGCAATTGGTTGTTACTAACTTTGAATGAAGAAGGGTGTTGTCTTCCATTCTACCTCTCATTGGTCACATGGTCTAATAAAGAAAGAAATGGAGTCCCTATTTTTTATGATCTGAAGAAGGTTTCACCAAAAGCGCTTATCGAGTTATATTGGGACATTCATATTGAAGAATTTTCTGTTTTATGGCTTGTATTGTGCCTTGTGGAGTAACCTTTATTTATCTGTGTCTGTGTTGAAGAACTTTCCATTCTATTCCATTATTGTGGAGTTCTGGAGGAGCGTTAACTAGTTATATAGCACCGAAAGGTTATATGCAACATCTTGCACTAGTTATATAGCACCGAAAGGTTCTATGTAACATCTTGTTCTCATGGAACTGTTATCAAGAATGCTACTGAAATATACACTAGGACCGAAGGGTTTGTGTATTATTCTGTATTTGTGGTACTTTGCAGATTTTTTTTGCAAAGGTCTCTTGAAGAATGATATTTTAAAGATTTTGATAAAGTTTACTTTAAATACTTTGGATACTGATCTCAGCTGTGGAGTTGCGGCTTGATTTTTTCTGACTTTTAACTTCACCTACTTACTGCTACATTAATAGTGAGTTATACATTCTTTATTCAGAATAATAAAGTAGGGGTGTGTGGGGTGCATCCCCCCACATGGGGGGGTGCAGGGGGGTTTGCCCCCCTGCATTATGATCTGTTTTCTTAAGTGTAGTCTGAAAATCAATTAATCTGTTTTTCGATTTGCTGATTTTCGAATATTGGTGCAATTCGGAATGACGGTTTTCATCATTCCGGTTCACACAAAGGGACGTTCGGATAGTTGATTTTCAACTATTCAAAGGTAAACCGTCTAAACACAAGTCTGCTCATAAATGTAATAGGGATTTGGACTAAGTTCCATGATTGACTTCTGTAGTCTTGTCATCTTACCATAAGCCATATGTTTAGGAAATGCAGGTCAGACAAAAACCTGATAATGATTTATTGGTGGGTTGGCCTAGATGGCCATTAACTTAAACTGTCTTCCACTCCACATAAAGCAAACTTTGCTTACATTATTCAAATATAATTTAGATAAATAGATGAGTAACCTCAAATTCATACCCAGTTTAGCACTCATGGCCCTCACGGATAGGGAAAATAAATAAATGTCCCAACATGTCTTTGTTCACCCTATTTCTGGGTTGGGGTTGGGAGGGTGGCTTAATGGCTAAGGTGTTTGCCTTACAAACACAAGGTGCATGGTTTGACTCTCACAAGGGATAATTGGCTAGGCTTAAAATGGTTCACAAGGGCAGTTAGCATAGTAGTAAACTATGAAACTATGAACCTATTCCTATGCATAGTTTAATGGACAAAAAATACCATGGGAATGCAATGCTAGGTTTATTAAAGATCTGTGAGGTGGAAAGAATAGTTCCAGGATGTCTTGTACTCAATGAATGTACACTCTTCGAGAAGATAGTATTAGAATCTACTGCAGCTCTGTATGTAGTTGTTTCGATGATGACCCTGTGTCACCTAACAAGTTCTGAGGTGGCAAGGCTGTGGGAGTGCATTAGATATACTAGGAAATGCTGAAGGCAATAGATATAGTTGGAGCTTTCTGGTTACTTTTCAGTGCTGGTGGAAGATGGTGACAGAACCTTTGGACTAGTAAACTGGAGTGGTAGGTCCATTTTCCAAAAGATGGACAGTATGACTTCATCCACTTATAATGAGATTACACTCTTCAGCATCTTTGGGAAATGCTGTATCAGGCTGCAGGGAATGAAATACCACTAAGCATCTGATTCAGGGAATGCACTGCAGAGAACTTTCTAGAAGTAAGAACCACCGAATATCTTGCAGGTGCTACAATGCTATGAGGTCCCAGGGTCTCTGCTAACCTGCATTCATTCTCTGCAAGGGTGAAACAAATGCCATGCCCGCATCCTCAGAACTAAGCCTAATACACTCAAAGTAGATGCAGGAGGGGTGTGTCTCGCTTCACCTCTTGCACAAGGAAGCCAAGGTTTTAGTAGTATTCAGTTTTGAGGATATGACATTTGCATTTGCATCTTTGCTGGTTGCTGACAATTTCCTCCTGATGTGAAGTGAATGTGATTTATAACATACAGCAGATCAAGTCACTACTTAGTGTAAAGCAAATGGAATAACTCACTATTTAGTGCAAAGCATATAGGATAACTTACTGCTTAGAGTAAAGCTAACTGTTCTCTCACAGGAAAGAATACAGTGCATCCTGCAGTTAACAGGAGCAATGGTATCTCAAGTGGAAGAAGTTAAGTACCTTTTTTACGTGAGTTAGGGTAGGGGGAGTGAAAGCTTGATCAGATGATGTGTGCACTGGAACATTTGTACAGGTGTTACATTAATCTATGATGAAGTAAGAGAACTAAGTTCTTAGTTTACCCATCAGTCCAGGATACTAACCAAACCTGTGTTTGCTGGCTTTTGGCATCACATGGATGGAGGATAAGTCAGATTCAAATGGAGGAAAGGAGGTTCCTTTCCAGAGTTGCTGGGATCATTCGACTTCATAGTCTGAAATGTCTGCCATTCTGGGAAGATCTCAGAATACAGCCACACAGGTTATTTGAACAGAAGACATTTGCAGATAGCATATCGCAACTTCATGGTGTGAATTTTACCATGTACAGTTCAGTGAGCGGAGGCCCTAGGCAAACAATGGACGTGCTGATGAGCTAATTTAGCTTACCTGAGAATGATTCAAAAACGTACAAGATGAGTCTGGGACTGTTGCTGAGATAGGAAAGTCATGTCTATTTTGCTCTTTCTGCGGCCATGAGCCAGACCAGGATAAGTGGTTTAGAAAATGGATGGAGGGAGGAACAAAGGATGTGAGCCTGTGAGTCTGAAATGGTTGAATGAATGATATACCAGATTTTCAAGGTCATGGGATGCAAAAAGAAGTGTTGTTATTAAAAAAAGATAGAAGGATAGAAAAAGAAGGAATTTATGGTAAAGCTCACTCAGACTCTGCCACAAATTGCTGTGAAGGGAAGGGTTAGTTTGCTTTTGCTTTCTTGTATTTTGTGTTGCTTTATCACCTTCTCCTGTTTTGTATATTGTGATTCATTTTCTTTACACTGTGTTTTACATTATTCTGTTTTTACTTATATATTTAAATTAGGAAAGAGACCACAGCTGTGTCTCTTGTGAGTCACGACCTGGTGTTGTGCTTTTAAACTAAAATGTCCTTCTAGTTGCCAGCCCTTTATGATAATTTGACCACATATCAACTTCCCTCTCTTCTTTCATGGGCTATTGTGGTTAAGCATAAAATGAACTCACTCACTCACCTTCAACTATTTAAATTTACTGAGAATCCCACTGCATTTACTAGAACCACATACAAAGTGCCCACCCCTTCCAATCTAACTTGCTCTTTGATAATTAGTGGCTCTTCACTTAGAAAGTTACCCCCTCTTTCATATCTAACTGCTTAATGTACACTGCAGCTCTTAAGATATTAAACCATTTTCCATCTTACTTTTAAAATCTGCAACATCTACTCCCAAGACCACCAATTACTGGGGAAGCTCACATTCTGCCTCTTATTAGTTATCTTGGGACTATAAATCTAAATGTATTACTGCTCAATGCTAGAAGTCTAAATAAAACCTCCACTCCCTAGAAGCTCTCTTTACCCTAGAGAATGCTGATGTCTGTGCGGTCACTGTGACATGGTTTAAAGCCGTGGACAGCACACCAACAGTGGAAGGTTATAATGCCTTCCACACATTTAGGCCAGCTACTTCACAGGCAGGGACTAAAGGTGGAGGTGTCTCTATTTACATCAAAAATAAATATTCTTCAAGGCTGGTCAAACAGGGCAATGCACTTCAGTTGCTCCATTTTCAAACCACCATAGGTAAAATCCAATACCACTTCCTTAGAAGCTGTAGTTCCCCCTGTATGACCCAGGAAATCCATACCATGTATTTAAACTTATTAGAAACACTAACCATCCAACCCAATACCACATTTATGGGTGACTTTAATTACCCCTCCATTAATTGGGAATGCTATACACCACAAAATGCACAGGCACAGAGATTCCTGGATTTTGTAAACACAATCTCCATGTACCAGATAGTCAATACACCTACCAGGGGTGCAACCATACTGTATCTGGTCCTCACTAATATGGGAGACTGGTGCACACCAACTACTGTAATGCCTCCCCTGGTAAGGTCAGACCACAAAATGGTCTCCTTTGAAGTAACAATAAAACCGGGACCCCCAGCTAAACCTGGAATATTCAGAAACTATTCTATGGCTAATCTCTTGCTATTAAGTGAGAACCTGGCAAAATTTCAAGCCCCCATAAACCCTGTGAACACTTCTGCCTATGCAGAACTGGTCGGAGAAACCCTGTACAAGCATGTTAATAGCTGCACAGGGGCCGCTGTACCCACCAGGAAGACTTACAGAACTAACTCAAAAAAGAAGCCACCTGAGTGGAATTACAAAATCAGTTGGGCATATAAAAGAAGGAAGAAAATTATGGCAAAAATTAGGAGGTGCAGCACCCAGCAGGATAAAAGCACTCTTATCAAACTAAACAAACAACTCAGAGAACAAATAAAGTCTACCAAAGCTAATTTGAGGTAAGTTTGGCCTCCCAGGCCAAGGACAACCACAAAGCATTCTTTACCTATGTCCGCAACCTCAAAGGCAATACACAATTGTATGCAGAGCTCCTTGTAAATGGAGCTACCTATATATTGAGCCAGAAGATATATCAAACCTCCTGGCTGATAAATTCAGCTCCAACTTTACTCCTCTCTCCCCCTCAACCTTCCCTCAGGGAATATCATCAAATATACTTCCTCCTACTATCACTAGGGAACAGGTTCTTAATGCTCTCTCTAAGACCAAGAACACTGCATCAATGGGCCCAAGACAATATTCCAGGATGCCTTCTAAATAGCATGAAAAATGACCTACCAGGGCCTCTGGAATTATGGTTTAACTGTAGCCTCCAAACAGGCTTCGTGCCTAATGAATGGAGAAAGGCAACAGTCATCCCTCTGCACATAGTCAGGCCATCTACAGACCCTTGAAACTACAGACCCATAAGTCTCACTAGTCTTATATGTAAAGCCATGGAAAGCATTATCATGGAGATGATCAGTATAGATACAGTAAACCTCTAGACACTGGACCCAATCCAGTTTGGTTTTGTCAAGGGCAGATTATGTCTACTCAGCCCGGTAGGCTTCTTTGAGAAGGTCAACAAAGCAAAGGATGAAGGCAAAATCGTTCACACTGCCTACCTTGACCTGGCCAAGGCATTTGACACAATACCCCACTCAGGCATTGCTGACAAACTAAAGAGGTTAGTTACCAACCCATATGTCACCCGGTGGATAGCTAACTGGCTCACAGACAGGACCCAGGAAGTTAGAATTAGGAAGTCCACCTCTACAAAGAGGCCAGTCACAAGTGGAGTCCCTCAGGAATCAGTCCTTGGACTGCTCCTTTTTGGCATTTACTTCTCAGAAGTCAAGGCATATGTCAGTGGTCTCTGGCTGACTAAATTTGCAGATGATTTCAAATTAGGAGCTGTCATTGAATCTCACACTGACACAAGTGTTCTCCAGGCGGGGCTGACACAGACAAACAACTGGTGTCAGAGCCATGGACTAAAACTAAATGCCAATAAATGCATAATCGTATCCTTTGGGATGTCATCCATCCCTGTAACTATCATACTGACAACATACCCCTTAGAGTTGACCCAGTAGTCAGGGACTTAGGGACACAAATAGTAATCTAGACTTTTATCATCATGTGTCTGCAGTGGTGAGGAAATCATTCTATGTTGTGCAACTTATAAACAAAGGTATGGCATCGAAGTCCAAGAAAGTCATTGTTCCATTGTATTCGGCATTCATCAGACCTGTCATTGAGTACAGTGCCCCCTTTAGTATGTACCTAACCAGGCACATCCAACAACTGGAACGTCCACAGAGGTTCCACACTAAAAGAATACAGGGCGTAAGTAATATGTCTTATGCAGACCACCTCAAGGCCCTATCCCTGTATTCTGTCTCCTACAGGCTTTTGAGGGGAGATCTGTGGCTGGCATACAGGGCATTGTTAGACTCCACTCTGATGAACCTCCTGCATATCCACAAAAACAAACTGAATCAGAATTACCTGTTCTAAAGACATACATTTTGCCTGATATAAATAGGACCAGCTGGTGAGATAGGTAGTATCCCAGAGACTAACCTGTCTGTAGAACAGGCTCCCCATCCATGTGAAGCAGAGTTCCTCTCTAACCCATATCAAGTGCAACTAGGACAATTGGATGGGAAACCAGAAATTCATCCCTGGTTTGGCACCTATGTGTCTAATGGACACAGGTAGCCTGTAAATGGTTCAGCTCCCAGGCCCATGGTTACATTTATCAAGGGCATCAGAACTTGTCAGAGATTTGGGATGCATGACTAGGCTTAAAACGTCCCTTGTGGTCATTAGCCTAGTAAAGACCTGTGAACATATGAACTAGTGCTTCTGTTTTGCTTCTGGTGAGAGAAGGAGCATTGGAGCATTATTTCCTGGAGACTGCTTATCACTAGAAAGCCTAATAACTACTTCATAGGTCCCAGTTTCAAATTTGTGCTTACATTTTGCAACTGGTAAGAGAGGGCAAGAGTGCATAGGTTCCTCACTCTTTCTGGTTGGGAAGTGAGTGTCTTCACTTGACCTTCCTAACCAATCTGGTTGCTATTCAAGTCATCTACCAGGAAAAGGCTACAACAAGCCTACAGACCCTTACATCATCTGAAACAAGACTGTGGATAACCTAATAAGCTATGGCCTACTCCTCATCTTGGGAATGGTGCTACTGTTTAGCTACTGGTGAGAGAAGAAGCATAGGAGAACTGTATCCCAGCAGAGTGAAGCTGTTGTGAGACCAACACTAGTAGCAGTCAGGCAGTAGCCATTCAGGTGACTCCCCTCTTTTCATCTCTCTTAACAAGCTAATTCTTTAGTTTCAGTAAGTTCTGCTTGATTTGTTTTTAACTTCAGAATATCTGCTTAAATACTTGATCCATAAATCATCAGCTCTAATTATTAGTTTCCTCTTAAGTGTTTGGCAGTGCCCTGTATAGCCACAGACACCTTGAGTTGACACTTTTCCTGTAAAAGCACCATTGAAACTTCCACAATGCCTAGTTTGCAGTGAGAGGCACTGCGCCCAGAGTTGCAAACAACATACTCATGACATTACTTTACATAATCAATAACAACGGATCTGTTGCCATGGAAATTAACTGTCCCACTATTTCTCTTACCAGCTTTGTGGATATGGGCATCCTGAGGCAATGTAGAAATTTCCTTTTGTTTACTGACTACCAGTTAATTCTCAAACAAACTGATCTAGTATGTGAGAAATTTATTTATACAGTGTCAACGGAGGCAAAGCTTCCACATAAAAGCACTCCAAATGTCAGTAAGGTTGTCAGTAGTATACACACACTGCACCCATCACACACAATTCTAAGCAGACACATTGGCCCACATATGCTGAGACACTTAAATGTAACCTACCTAAACCTCAAAGACCTCGTAAATGAAGTACACATAACTAACACCCTCAGCAATCCCAAAAGCACTCTCTCAAAATAGCATCCACATCAACACATACAGCCACATCTCATGGTGCCTCTGCTTCTAAGACCATAAGGACTCATTGGAGACTCCATTGTGAGACAAACTAATGTTCCTCTCACCAGGCTGAGTAAGAAGAAAGTAACGGTCAATTGCTTATCTGGGGCCAGGATCCTAAACATTATACATGCACTCAGGTCATTGGACCATAAGTACCAGTATGACTCTGTCATAGTCCATGTGGGTGTAAATGATCTGAAAGACACCTGCTTAAACTGTATGAAGAGAGAGACATTTTGGAGCTCTCATATTATGTCTCCCAGGCTGGTATGAACCTAGCATTGAGCAGCATTTTACCTTCTTCAAGCATGATGCCACAATATATACAAAGGATGACTGACTTTAATAATTGGCTTAGTTTCTGGTTTCATTCTAAGGGGTGCAGTATCTGTCAGCATGGAAGGAGATGGTGAACAGACCATACTGCTTTATCAGAGATGGTCTGCACCTCTCCCCACTAAGCTTTTGAATATTAGCTAAAACATTGTTCTCCCCCATAGTGCCTTTTATAGGCAATCCCAAACTGAAAGTACTTCTAACATAGCAAATCAAAACCAAGAAAATCAAAAGGTCTTACTGCTCACATCCCTCCCTAGAAGCTGTCTTCACCTCAGAGAATGCTGACACCTGTGAGATCACTGAGACGTGGTTTAAAGCCGCAGAGAGCACACCAACAATGCAAGGTCATAATGCCGTCCATACATTTAGACCAGCTATTACACAGACAGGGACTAAGTGTGGAGATGTTTCGATTTAAATCAGAAACAAATATACCTCATGGCTGGTCAAACAGGACAACGCACTTCAGCTTCGCCATGTTCAAATCACCATAGGAAACATGCCAATACCACTTCCTTGCAAGCTATAAGACCCCCTGTATGACCCAGGAAACCCATACCATCTATTAAATTTATTGGAAACACTCACCATCCATCCATCCATCCCAATACCCATATTCATGGATGATTTTAATTATCGCCTATTAAATGGGAATCATATATGACACCAAACATACAGACAAAGAGATTCCTAAAATTTGTAATCACAAACTCCCTGGCCATGTTGTCAGTACACAAACAATGGATGCAACCATACTAGATCTGGTCCACACTAATATATGAGACAATCTCTTCTCTTATAGTGGCAGACCACAAAATGGTCTCCTTTGAGTAAAAATAAAACCTGGACCCCCAGCTAATCCTGGAACATTCAGGAACTACTCTAAGGCTAACTTTATACTTGTTCTTCTTCTTCTTTCGGCAATTCCAGGTTAGGGGTCGCCACAGCAGAACTCCAGTCTGCTAATGATCGGCAGTAGATTTTTACGGTGCTGAGGTGCCACCTTGATGCCCAACCTTCAATGAAGGCACTCCCATTCTACGCATGTCTTTTGAATGCCACTCGACTGCGGGGAGGACATGCAGACTCCACACAGAAGGTGCTCCAGCCGGGAATCGAATGGGAGAACCTCTTGCTATTAAGTGATAACCTGACAAAATTTCAGGCCCCCATAAACCCTGAGAACATTGCTGCCTATGTGGAATTGTTCACAGAAAACCTATACAACAATGTTAATAGCTGGACAGAGGCAGGTGATCCCACAGGAAGTAGTACAGAACTAACCTAAAAAAAAACAAGGCACATTGGTGGAATCAGAATATCAATAGCTGTATAACAGGAGGAAGAAAATCATGGTAAAATTTAGGAGGTGCAGCACCCAACAGGGTAAAAGCACTCTCAAACTAAACAAACAGCACAGAGGAGAATTAAAACACATCAAAGCCATATTTGAGGTTTATTTGGCCTCCCAAACCAAGGACACCCACAATGCATTCTTTAGTTATGACCGCAACCTCAAAGGCAATACACAATTGTGTGCAGAGCACATTGTAAATGGAGCAGCTATACTGAGCCAAAAGAGAGAGCAAACCTAGTGGCTGACAAATTCAGCTACAACTTTACCCCTCTCTCTCCCTCAACCTTCACTCAGGAAATACCATCAGATCTAACTCTCCCTGCTATCACTAGGGAACAGGTCCTTAATGCTTACTCTAAGGCCAAAATCACTGCATTAATATGTCCAGATAATATCCCAGGATACTTTCTAAATAGCATGAAACATATCTAGCAGGACCTCTGGAAGTGCTATTTAACTTCAGCCTCCAAAGAGGTTTTGTGCCTCATGAATAGAGAACAGCAGCAGTCCTCTCTTCAAAAAGGTGGGCCACCTACAGACCCTGGAAACTACAGACCCATAAGTCTCACTAGTGTCATATGCAAAGCCATGGAAAGAATTATCAGGTCTATATTATAACAGCGAAGTCTTACAACTTTGAATGTTATAATATCGAACCCAGTAGAGCGAAACACCAGAAAACCGAACAGTCAGAATAGTGAATTTTTTCCCAGGAAAAAAATATGCTGCTCCGACAAACATACACACAACACAAGCACACCAAAATATATAATACACACACTACGCACACACACATGCACACACACACACACACACACACACACACACACACACACACACACACACACACACACACACACACACACACACACACTTCACAAAACCTACACTAAACCATACATACACCACTAGCTATCCACTTACCATAACCCACCCCTAACCCTAAGGTCTATCACTATTGCACACTCACCTTACCCGCTGCCTAACTCTAACTCACCTATCCCACCCTAACCCTCACGTCCACACAATAGCACACTTACTTGACCCGAGACCTAACCCTAACTCACCTAACCCGCGCCCAATCTCACACACTCACCTTTGTTCGCACACTTACCTTAACTCGGTCTGTAACCTTCGCTCCACAGTCGAGGAAATAGCAAAGCTGCAGAAATGGCCCACCAAATACTTTCCCTAAGAAAGTATTCGGTGTTCTGCAGCTTTGCTATTTCCAGTGTTCGCTCTACTGGGTTTGATATTATAGCATTCGAAGTTGTAAGACTTCAGTGTTATAATATAGATCCAAATTATCATGGGCATGATAAATAATGACATAAAAAACCCTCCATACACTGGACCCAACCCAATTTGGTTTCAGCAAGGGTACTCTTAGTAGCCTCCTATGATCCTATGGCAGCCTCACTCTCTCAAAATACCACAGTCTGTGAGCAGGGCAAACTTCCACAGCACTATACCAATCAACAGTAAAATGCCTTACACTGAGACTATTAAAAAATCCGTGTCAAAGCCAATTAGATTCAGGAAGACTAGGTCTCAGTTAAAATCTAACATCATACATGGTCTGAAACACTTATGACAAAGAGTCACCAGAATTACCGAAGCAATGGATGAGGGCAAAATGGTTTGCACTGCATACCGTGACCTGGCCAAGGCATTTGACACAACCCCCCACTCAGGCATTGTTGATAAACTTAAGAGTTTAGGTACAAACCCTTATGCCATGTGGTGGGTAGCCAGGAAGTTAGAATTGGGGAGTCCACTTCTACAAAGAGGCCAGTCACAAGCAGAGTCCCTCAGGCATCAGTCCTTGGACTGCTCCTTTTTGGCATTTATTTCTCGGAAAGTCAAGGTCAATGTAAATGGCCTCTGGCTGACTAAATTTGCAGATGATTGCAAATTAGAGCTGCCATTGAATCACCCACCAATCCAAATGTTCTTCAGGAAGTGCTGACACAGATAAAAAAATTGTGCCAGAGCCATGGACTAAAACTAAATACCAAGAAATGCAAAACATTATCCTTCAGGAAGTCATTCTCCCCTGGTAACTATCATATTAACAATGCACCCCTAAGAGCTGACCCAGTAGCCAGGGACTTAGGGGCAGACATAGACAGTAATCTAGCCTTTGACCATCACTTGTCTATAGTACAGAGGGAATCATTCTATGCTGTGCAACTTATAAACAAAGGTATGGCATCTAGGTCCAAGGAAGTCATTGTAGCACTGTATTCAGCATTCATTAGACATGTCATTGAGTACAATGCCCCCTTTGGTATATACCTAACCAGGCATATCCAACAATGGTAACATCCACAGAGGTTCCTCTTGAAAAGAATACAGGGTGTAAGTAATATGTCCTATGCAGACCGCCTCAAGGCCCTATTCCTGAATTCTGTCTCTTACAGGCTTGTGAGGGGAGATTTATACCTGGCTTTCAAGGCATTGTCAGACCCCACCCTGGTGGATCTCCTGCATATCCACAAAACAAATTGCACCATAAATCAACATTCTAAAGACTTAAATCTTTCCTGTAATTTAAATAGCACCTGTTAGAGGGAAATACATTTATCCCAGAGACTACCCCTTCTCTGCAACAATCCCCTCATCCATGTGCAGCAGAGTTCCTCCCTAATCCAATTAAAATGTAACTTGGATAGCTGCATGGGGAACTGGATGGGGAACAGGAAGTTCATCCTTGCTTTGGCTATGTCTCCAATGGACACAAGCAGCCTGTAGTCTCCCAAATCCCTGCTTGTAAATGTTTCACCTCCCAAGCTCCTGCTTACATTTATAAAGGGTATCAGAATTTGTCAGATATTTGGGATGCATGGCTAGACTTAAAAAGCCCTTGTGGTCATTAACTTAGTAAACATCTATGAACCTATGAACACCAGATATGACATGAAAGAAGTATAGGAAATGATTCTGATGCAGGAACTGTATAAGATGGAGAAATAGATGAATGCAGGATATAATTAGGGTTGCCAGCTGTCCGGTTTTTGACCGGACTGTCCGGTTTTCTAACAAATTGTCCGGTTACAAATTCCATTCCAAAACCGGACATGTGAAGTCCGGGTTTTTGGTTTTGTTTTTAAATTTTGCGGCGCTGACACTGATGTCATCACGTGCGCGATGATGACATCACATCCCTCAGGGCTACCAGCCTGTCGGAATTGAGCTCAAGGAGCTCACTTCTGGTAGTGTGAGCGGGAACCAGAAGCCAGCATTTAACTTTTCAAACAGGGAAGGGGAATGTAGCGTTTTCAGAATGCAAGCGAGCATCAGACAGCAGTTCGACTTTGGATGTTATTTAACATCATCAAACGGGGAAGGCATAGCAGAGGCCAGCATTGCTATGGCTGTTGATATCCTGGATGGTTTAACTCACAGACATAAGGTACAGTGTTACTGTCTGGTTACTGGCTAGGTATACAATTGTCTACAGATTGATTGCTTTGCTTAGTATAAATGGTATTCCCTTCTGCTTGTTCTAATTCTGGCACTCTTGTAGTCTGTCATTCCCTATTACTATGATTACCCACTCTGTTTTCTGATGCTCTCCTTCCTCGTTGGTTGTTAGTTCTCTCATGATTTGCTCATCTACTTGCTGTAGTCTTTTTCTATGCTTCTCAGTGCCTCTGTATAGTCAGTGTTTCTCTCTCCATGTCCCATTATTCTGGGAATATCCACCTGGATTTGTCCCTTTTTGTCTGCTTAATCAGATGGGAGAGTTATATAGCCTGTTGTTAATTTACCTACATGCTTGCCTTTTCAGTTCTTTCTGGACTAGTTGATCCAGCTCTACATATGCCTTTCTCTCACCTCAGAACTCCCACACTTCCTCTGTATGATTAAACAGCATTTTCCTAACAAATGTCACCAACAGCTAGTAATCATTACAGTAATGGGCAAATGATATTTCAGGGGGCACCCTTCCCCAACACCACTATACTCTCTTACTCTGTAGTAAACTGCAGACAAATAACCTTCTCTCACATTGTTTGACACCAGCCAACCAAAATCTATTTGGTTTCACGTTGCTGTGGTGTTATTTGCATAAGATGTACTTCAGGGCTCCCACCTATTTGTAATTCCCCCCCCCCCCAGATCATTGGACATCTCCACTATAAAATCCAAATTGTTCAGTGGTGTGTCAGATTACAACTTTCGCCTTCAAACGGTTCTTTAGCCACTCCTCAGTGATCCATTTTGGGACACTGGGAACTTTTTTGTACTTCCTCATGTCCTGTCCCTCTAGTTGTTGTTTTAATTGAATTACCTCTGCATCTGCTATCATTTTCTAACCATCATGTAAGGTAGGGCTCTGCTTCTTCATTCTGCTCCACCTTTCCTTTTTTGCTTCCCACACTTTTTTACCTCTGAACTGGAACTTTTTATTTTTTTTTCTCTTATTTTCTACTAAACATGAACACATAGGTTCATAGATTAGTAGTAAGCTAACTGCCCTTGCGAGCCATTTTAAGCCTAGCTAGTATTTCACTGTTTGTACTTTGTTGCATTTTCTTTTCAAAGTCATCTTCATTTCTGTACTGTCTTTTTGAGGCAGTGGTTGAGTGGGCCCTTAAAGGGTCAGTCCCTTACTCTGGATAACAAACATCAAATGAATAAATAAAAGATAACTTACATATGTACATACATGCATTCTTTTTGAGAGTAACACAAGCCATTGCACATGCTAATGTAATTAACAAGCTAAATGTGCTCCAAATTGATCCCTATGTACTTAGAAAGATAGCAAAATGGTTGTGAGACATAATCCAAAGAGTGAAGGTGGCAGTTGCATCCTCAGAGAGCATGTGGGTAACAGATGACCTCTATGACTATAAAATGGGTGTCATCCTCAAACCCCTTTCTGATGGGTAGAAAATGCAACTTTAAGTTACATGTTAATAGCCGGTGCACAGGAAATGAGCTAAAGCTACATTCTGAAAAGTGCAGTATTGTCAAATTTGGTAAACAATCCCTAAACCCAGTTTATATTACAGAAAACACTCCTCTCCTAAGTGACGATGTTCTGACAGGCCATGGAAAATGAGTAAATAATTCCATCTCTTTGATCATCATGCTACATCAGTGGTTAGGAAATCCTTCTCTCTGACACAGCTGATCACAAAGGGCATCTCCTTTATATCCAAAGAAGTCCATATTTCTCTTTATTATGCACTGACCAGGCACATTGTAGAATACACTCCACTCTTTGGGGTGTAACCTACTAGACAGAGACAGTTGGAGAGACCACAGAGATTCCTAACAAAAATAACACAGACCTAAATTCCCTCAGCTACCAAAAGAGCCTGTAGGCTCTGTCCCTGTATCTGGTGCCCTGTAGACTCTTTATGTGGGATTTGTGCCATTATGGATCCTTTAGTCTAAGACCGCTAATATCTCTACAAATTAAACAGCCCAGCATTCATTAGGACCAGAGATCTGAGCCTGCTTTAGAAAATAACCAATTCTTGGTGGAGAGACACATTTGTCACACAATGGTAACCCCTTCACTGCAAGAATCTTTCACTCCAGTTCATGCAATGTGGTACACTATTTTCCTTTGAGACAAACAGATGAATATTTATAAATTCATCCCCAGAATGATTGAGATATTTCTCCTTGGAAAAGTGAGGTGAGGTCGTAAGGTTGAAGTGTGGATATATGGCAAGGCATAAATGGCCACATGGCCTAGTTCCCTTGAATTGTCCATGATACATTCAATGTGTATCACCATGAGTGTCAGTGCCAATCATCAGTACTGCCTCCATGTGTCCTTTTATAGCTACAGTCTTGTATGCTATTGTGGTGTTGCTATTCCAATACTGTACCATTGTGGAGCAGTAGTGTGGCATGTACTGTTGAGTGTCTCTATTCCAACACTGTGCTATTGTGTAGCAATAGTGTGTATTTATGGCAAATGGGGAGAAATTGGCTGAAAGCAGGCATCCGGAACAGAAAAAGAGGGCGTTCCCATCAGCTGATGCAATGGTGATGTCACAAAATGGGTGGGTCATGGATGGGACAGGGGGGTAGGAATGGGTGGAGTTATGGGTGATGCGAGGGACATGACCTTAATCTGGTTTTAGCCACAAAGAAAGCTGGCAACCCTAGATATAATATGGCAGCATTTTTAAAATAGTGGAGAAAGTCTAATGAATAATTGATGCACAGAAATAAAACAAATTAACCATAAATAAAAAAAGTGGGTAACATTGCTGAAAAGAAATAAAGGAGTTAGATGTTAAATAGTCAATAATGGAAGGCGGTTTGACAAATAAAGGAAAATCTGACCAGTTGTGTAACTGACAAGATTCGATGATGTTGCAATGGAAATGCATTTAAAACAACTTTGAATTCCAAATGAATCCTACCCTGCTGAAAGCAAGCAAAAAGTCAAGTCTCCCGGTGTGCTGCATACAGTGACGAAGTTTCCAGTAGATGAGATGTTCCCAGGCAAAGACCAGCAAGCTGAGACCCATAGCCACTAGCAACATGTAGAACACACCAGCCATGTTGTCAATATCCAGTTTACTGCTCATCACTTCGATTTTGTCATTGTGGCAGATTCCAGACAGCCAAAGCCTCTCAAGCATCTCAATCTCATCTGAAAAAAATGAGCATGCATAAAACATTTCAGTTACAGCAGTTAATGGCTATGCACTATATGAATTCATCATACAAACAAAAATACATAGGTCAAGCATTCTATTACCTAAGGTGCAAAAATTTGCTCTTATGCTTATATAAAGCATTTTGTAGAAAAATAAAACCATCAATACAGCCTTAAACAACACTTTCCCTAATGTGCGCAGTGATTGTTCTGTCACCTTTTTACATTGTGTATGT
This sequence comes from Protopterus annectens, assembly GCF_019279795.1. NCBI lineage: Eukaryota > Metazoa > Chordata > Ceratodontiformes > Protopteridae > Protopterus > Protopterus annectens. Next base: position 1,195,789,485 of record NC_056726.1, read on the forward strand.
GGCTGCTACACACATTTTAAAGCAAATGCTTTGGATTTCTTTCCTTTTCTTCTTTTGTTTTAATTCTCCTGCTATCATTAACAAGCTTTAGTCACCAATCTGACTTATTGGCAGTGCCATCTGCAATACTACAATATATGCACATACCTCTGTATACTCATAGATTCATGGTTTCAGAGATTGTTACTAGCCTAATGACCTGGGGGTCCATTTTAAGCCTAGCCATTTTGTTCTGAGAGAATAATGATGCCCTGCATCCAAACAGGACATTGAAGGTCACTCATTTATAACCTACCCCTGTCCATAAGGGACATGGGTGCCAGGCCGATGAAAATTTCCTATACACCATCCACTGGTCTAGGTTGCACTTAAATTGGGTAATAGATGAACTCAGCTTCACATGTATGTGAGGTCTGTTCCATTGGAAGGGCAGTCTCTGGGAAGCCTGTTCCATAGGAAGGGCAGTCTCTGGGATACATATCTGTCTCTCCAGAATGTACTGTTTAATACACAAACAAAATTCAGATCTTTCATTTCTGGTACTATTTAATGTACGAATATGCAGGATATTTGTAAGTGTGGGGTTTGCAGATACCTTGTAAGACAGGCATAGATCACCCCTCAGCAATCTATAGGAGACTGAGTAGAGGGAAAGAGCTTTTAGGCACTCCGTGTAAAGCAGGTTTGTTACATCTTGTATTCTTTTTGTAAGGAACCTCTGAGGTCACTCTAGTTGCTGCATTTGCCTGGTCAGGTACATACAGCAATGTAGTCTATGATTAGTCTGAAAAGGGCAAAGTACACTGGGATAATGACCTCTTTGGACCTAGATGCCATACCCTTACTTATAAGTTATGCAGCATAAAGGGATTTCCTCCCCACTGTGGCCACTTGCTAATCCTCCATAGTAATGGCTGTGGGGATTGCGGCTTGCAGTATTTTGTTTGGACAACTGGCTGGTGGGGGGGAAATTTTGAGCTCACCCTGTAAGCCAAAATGTTGGCAATGACCTCTGGATAAGTGTGTGTTTTGCCATTTACAATAAGTTCTGAGTATTGGTGCATATTTCTCTTGAGGTTACAGACATAGCCGTAGAAAGCTTTATGGTTGTCCTCTGCTTGAAAAACTATTGTTTCTATAAATTTCTCTTTTGAAATATTAATTAACCATCTCAGCTGCCTGTTTAGATTGGTCAGGAGTTTTTTAGCATGTTGGGCTTTGTTCCTTCTACGCTTGGCCAAGATTATTTTCTTTTGTTGTATAAATGATTGATATTGAGATTCCACCACAGTGGTTTGTCATTTGAGTTTGTCTTATGCTTGCTCTATACAGCAAACAATATGGCTGTACAGGGATTTTGTAAATATCTCAGCATTTGCTATGGTGTTTATTGGGTTGGGGTGCTTGGATTTAGCCAAGACATCAATTAGCAGAGAGAGTGGTTAGATTTGGAATAGTTCTTAAAGAGTTTTGGCCTTGCTGGGTCCCTAGATTTAGTATTTATTTCAAGAAATATTTCCTTGTGGTCAGATCTAATGAGTGAAGACATTAAATTGTGTGAGGAACATTGTTCTTCCATATTTGTGAGTACAAGGCCAAGGATGTTTGTACCCATTGTAGGAGAAAAGACCAACTATTGATATTAATGAAGTTTAGGAATTGCTGGGTTTGTGCATTAGTAGTGGTGTAGGATTCTCAATCTCTAGAGGGGTAGTTGAAATACCTCATGAAGATTGTATTGGGTTGAATGTTGAGGGGCTCTAGTACATTGAGAAAGGTTGAATGGGTTTCCTGGGACATGGTGGGGGACCTATAAGTTGCAAGGATATGGTACAAGACCTTGTTTACAGTGAACTGCACATGTATGAGATCCAGGGGTCATACACTTTAACTAGTATGGATGTGAGGTTCTCTCCTGTGCAGTAGCTGGTTTAAAGGTGTGGAAGGCATTATAACTTTGCACTGCTGGGGTACTCTTCATGACTTTAAACCATGTCTCCTTTACTACACAGATACCTACACTCTCCAGGGAGAGGAAGACTTGCAAGAAGTAGAGTTTCATGTTAAGACTTCTAGCATAGAGCAGTACTACCTTCAGATATTCCTTCATAGGTTCAGTTAAGTTGGGAGATTTATCGGTTGGCATTTCCTAAAAAAGGCACTATGGGGTGGAAAAGGTCTTTGTCAATATCTGAAAGTATAGAGGGAATAAGTGAAGACCATCCCTGGCAAAACAGAGTGGTCTGTCACCCATGTCCTCCCAGGCTATCAAATATTGTACCCCCTTGAATTGACACCAGAAGCTAAGTCAGTTGTTAAAATCAGTCATTTTCTACTGGTAATGTGGCTTCCTTGGAGAAGGTAGTGCACTGCCCAGTGCTAGGGTCACACCTGCTCGAGACACATAATCAGTGAACTTGATCATGTCTCACTTCATACAGTCAGGGGAGGTATGTCTCGGGTCATTAACACCCACACGGACTATGGCAGGGCTATACCGGCACCTGTGGTTCAATGACCTGATTGCCTGTGTGACTTGATGGATCTTAGCCCCAGAAAGGCAGATAACCGTGTCTCTCTCCTTACTCAGTCTGGTAAGGGTACATCAGTGTGCCTTACTATAGAATCACCGGTGACCAGAAAATTTGGCTGTGCACTGGTTTGCTTAAGTTTCTTAACTATAGAGACATTGGCTACAGTATTATTATGTGTAGCTGTGGATGCTGTTATAATGGAGTGTTTAAGTGATGGCTGGGGACCCTTTTTTGATGTTCCTGTGCAGGAGGTCATATTGCTTTAGAAGGCTATCTGTAAGTGCTTCAGCATATGTAGTTTTATGTGTAGGGTCTTTATGCTGTGCTGTAGGCATGGTGCAAGTGTCACTGGCAACCTCTACAGGAACAGTTTTGTTTATATGAGAGAGTTTTGCCTCCAGCATTAAACTATCCCAGCTAAACTGTAATGTACTCCTTTTTTGGGGCTTTTGTCTTCTTCTTCTTACCCAGTAAGGAAGATGCATGTATTTGCCTTTTCCCAGATGGAACTCCATTTCTGAGACTGCCTGAAGCCTTCTTCTGGAATGGATGAGTCTGTATATGTGATCTCTACCATTTCTCTCTGGGCTCCAGCACCCAAGACATTAAGAGAACATATAGCTTCTGGGCTGCATTCAAGGCCAAAACATCTACGGTGTGGAGTCAGTTAATTACTTTGTAATTTTACATTTCCTCAAGTAACTCAGTCCATACAACAGTGATCCATTTAGGAGATAATAGCCTGTTTTCTCTGTATAACATATTATATCCTCCTACATATCAGTGCACATTTAATGCAATTGCCAGTCATTGTTCGTATACTTTTTAAATATTTACATATTAATATAACCTACGACATTGTGTTATTATTTCCTATGGGTGCAGTCATTTCTTCTGACACAATTAAGATATGAAGCATTATCAAGGATAGCACCATCAGTTCTGTACAATATTATTTTGCTTGACAAGAGAAACTATACACACAACTTAAAGGTAGTCTTAACAGTGTGATTGATGTTTTAGTATCTGTTCTTCTTTTGTATCCAATCTAGAGCTTTAATTATGTTTTTTTCTTTACTTTATGTGTCTGTTAACTGGTCAGAGTCACACTGCATACAAATACAAGAGGAAAGAATCAAACCCTGTAATGCTGCATAAATCAGCTTATAAGAAGCTCAGAGCTTTAATTCTCTATATTAAAAGTCAGACCCAGCCTAGATATGATGCAGTCCAGGTGTGATGAAATGTTATTTTAAATATGGCTACCAGTGACTAAATCTGTATTGTCTACTGTCTCTGACTTTGCCCTACTTTGTACTATGCCCTTTTTATACTAAATGCATGATCCCTACCCCAGTGAACAACATAAAAAAATTACAAACAATCTGCTTAAACCTACCATCCAGTCACTCCAGTGGAAATGGTGCTCATTATTTTAAACAACCTACTATCTGTCAGTGCAGTGCCTTCACTTCTGATGTTCATATCATCTGACTATATCTATCATTTTCTTATTCTAGTCATCTTCTGTGTATATTGTTCTGTATATTAGGTTATAATAAGCCATTCATGTAGGGCTTCCTGCTGTGAGTTACCATGCATCAATAAACTCTGCCAAGTGGCCAACAAGCTTTAGAAATGTGAACTCTTGACTTTCTGTTGTCAAACTGTACTCTTTCCCATTTCACTCACTAACCTTTATTTGCTTACTTGTTTGTTTGTTTGTTTGTTTGTTTGTTTGTTTGTTTGTTTGTTTGTTTAGTTAGATACTTAAATAGTTAGTTATATATGTTGACCTGGAATAATGCAACTGATTTAAAATTTCGTTTTCAGCAGATACCTAGGAAGAAAAGCTCCACAGTTACACAACTGAGCTAACAATCAACTGTAATTAGGACTGTACATAGAGATCCATGCGATATAACAAAAATAAACAGAATATATTACTGTGCTGCTAAATTAATAACTGATAAAGTTCTATCACAGGAACACAAGGTAGTGAGGGAATAGAGGGGGCAAAAGCAAATACCATCATGGAAATATCGACTAGAGAAAACTATAAAGCAGCTAAGTCAAGAAGTGCCATTGTTAGAAGATTATAGAAGAGGGAATAGACCAACAAAAATACTAAGAAAGATAGATGTGATAAAAGCAATGCACAGTATTAGAACAGACCAGTATCTATTATGTACTATTGGAGATAACAAACTAAAAATTTCGAAACAGGCAGAAATACTTAGAAGACACAAAGATAAATATAAGGAAAAAACACAAAATGAGCAATTTATTGATGACCCAAAAAAGTTTTATAGAGAATTGGGAAATAAGGTAAAAGGAATTGAAAGACTGCCAAAAAGAGGAAGTAGATACATTTTGGAGAACTATCTATGATGATCCTGTGGAACATAGCAAAGATGCTAAATGGATAGAAGTAAAAGAAAGAATACGAAGTTTAAAGGTACAGGATATGAAATGGGATGAAATAACAGCCAGAGAGATTGAAACAAAGTTGAGAAAAGCCTCTAACTGGAAATACCCATGCCCAGATGCAGTACCTAACTTTTGGCTTAAAGTATTAACTTCTTTGCATGAGGATTTAGCCATGAGTAAGAACTATTTATATGCGAATCCCAAACACACACCACACTGGTTAACAACAGGAAAAACAATGCTCTTACTTAAAAGTGAACCTGCAAGGTACGCTAAAAATTATAGACCAATAACTTGTCTTCCAACAACGTATAAACTATACATGGGAATTGACGCCGACAGAGTTTATAGTCATTTAGAAGAAAACTCAATTATGGCAGTAGAACAAAAGGGCAATAAAAGAAAGTCATATGGAACAAAGGATCATTTGTTGTTAAACAAAGTTATAGTGGATAACTGTAAGAAGGGGAAGAATCTAAGTATGGCATGGATTGACTACAAAAAAGCATTTGATGGTATCCCACACTCATGGATAAAAAAATGCTTAAAAATGTTAAGCTACACCTTACACTGATTGATTACATTGCAGTAACCATGAAACAACATCAGACCACTTTGCAATTAAGCCATGATAAAGGACAGATTATTATCCCAGGAATAAAAATTCAAAGGGGGATATTCCAAGGTGACTCTCTGTCACTGTTGCTATTCTGCCTTGCCATTAATCCATTAAGAATTTTACTTAACAGCTTAGGCCATGGCTACAATTTGGATTCTAGAAAACAACAAAGTCTAATGACTTATCTTCTCTTTGTCGATGTATTAAAACTGTATAGCTCATCAGATGAGGAACTGAAAGGACAGCTGCAGGTTGTCAAACTTTTTCAGATGATACTGGAATGTCATTTGATCTTGATAAATGTGCAAAAGCAACTTTTAAAAAAGGAAAACTGCAGCACCAGGAAAACATCAGTTTGGGACAAGAATGTGATATAAAACAACTTGAGCAAGAGGGAGTGGATAAAATTGATGAAGGATCAGCAATACAACATGAAAAATGCAAATAAAACTCAGTAAGGAGTACTTTAGAAGACTTTAATCCTGAAAACTGCATTGACATCTAGGAACAAGATCCAAACCATAAATCAATTTGCTCTTCCTGTTCTAACTTATAGTTTTGGAGTGACTGACTGGCCCCACAAAGTGTTGGATAGACTGGATATTAAAACAAGAAGGATGCTTCATGCTCACCAAATGATTTATAAAAATCAGTGCACACCAAGATTATATATTCCCCGTTCCAAAGGTGGGATGGGCCTCCTTGAAATTCATTACGTGTACAAATCTGGAATCGTGGGACTCCACACATATTTGCTCACCTCACAAGACCCAAAAATAGTGAATGTTTTGAAACTTGAGGAGAATAAAGCTAAGATTATATCTCTGATTAATTTAGCAGAAGAATATTGACGTCAAGCAGGAATGGAAATCAAACCAGAAGTAGATAAAAACCAGCTAGCAACTGAATGTGTTAAAAAACAAAAGAAAGAATATAAGGTGAAGGACCAGATAAGAAGGCAATATGTGTGAAAAAAACATAAATATAGTTGAAAGTATAGAAAACTTCTGGAAGAGCCTCATGTTGATCAAGAATGGATGCAGGAATGGTTAAGGAGAGGTGAATTCACATCAAGAAATGAAAGGTTAATATTGGCAGCCCAAGATAGTGGGCTACATACACATTGGTTTACAAATTCCATTGAAAATGTGGGAGAAACATATGTAGGTTTTGGAAAAACAAATTGGAAATGGTCACACACCTTGTTGCTGGCTGCAACGCACTAATGGCAGAGGGACTGTATACATAAAGGCATAATAATGTGGCAAGACTGTTACACTGGAGATTGTGCAAACATTATGGCATTGAAGTGGCTGAAAAACACTGCAAACATGAGCCACAAAGAATCATGGAAAATGATGACATTTATATCATGTGGGATCACCCAATACCAACAGTTCAAAAGATAGATGCTAGAAAACCAGACACAGTGGTCCAAAAAAAAGAAGACAAAAGTAGCATTGATCATTGAAATCTCCACACCTAGTGACTACAGTGTTTTGCATGCAGAGAGACACAAAGTCATTAAATACCTCGATCTGCAGACAGAAACAAGAGTCATGTGGAAGAAAGATACCCACACGTTTCCAATAGTAGTAGAAGCAACTGGTCTTATAAAAAAGACTTCACAATCATATTTAGATATGTTACCAATTCATGTAACACCGTATGAATTGCAGAAGAAGTCATTACTGGGCCCATTTTGGGTGCTGTGAAGAGCACTTTTCAAAGAGTGAAACAATTCTAATTTCATGAACTTTAATCATACTTTGACTTAGGAATGCGGTTCATTCTGGTCATTGTATTAGAAACCCAAGAGACTTGGAGAAATTAAAAATGGCATACTAGTATTTCAGCTGCATGGCTTCTAAATGTTTACAACCTTTTACTTTCTATGTCTTTATAGGTCTATTTTGTCCAATAAAACCAAAAACCACTAACTATAGACATGTGCGTTTCAGCCTTCTTTTTTAGATCTTGCTAGTACACCATAACAGGGTTGCTTATGTACACCATAGAAACAAAGAGCTTAAAAATCACGTTTAATGTCCATAAACATTAAGACACCTGCAAAATATCCTAAATATCATCCAACAAATGAGTAAAGGGCACACAGACAAATCAATCAATTAAAAATTGCAAGAAAGACTTATCCAAAGTAGCATCTTCAACATGTAATACCTTAATTCTCCCATGGTGGAATATATACAAGTGACCCCTTCAGGACATACTAGTGTTTCAGCTACATGGTTTCTGAATACATATGACTTTTTATTTTTTAAGTATTTGTGGGTATATTCAGGATAATAAAGCAAAATTCCACTTGCTGTAAACATATCTTTCATTTTTTTTTACCTTGTCGGTAGTTGATAAGCAGATTGTTTAACTGTACCTTAGAAATACACAGCTTAAAATAAATCCTGATGTCCATAAACATGAATGTGTCAGCAAAATACCTAAATTAACATCCAAACCAAAGGGTAAAAAGTTCAGAGAGACAAACCATTCAGTTAAACCTGCAAAAAAGACTCAATCAATCTAAAGTCTTCAGTATGTAATTCACTAAACCTCCTGTAGTGGAGACCCATTCCACGTATGCAAATGATCCCTTAAGGACATGCCACTGTTTCAGCTTCTTAGCGTTGGAATGCCCATGACTTTTTACTTATAAAATTTTTACATCTTTATGGATGCATTCTGGTCAATACAACTAAACGCCACTGGATGTAGGCAAACATGTTTTTGCCTTTTTTACCTCATCAGTAAGGCACAACATACTTTATGGGTATCAGGCTTGATTTTAACTTCTGTGTTTTTAAATAATTAATGTAAAAGAATTCAGAAATAAAATCAGCTGAAATACTAGTACCCTCATGGTATAGTTGATCACCATGGGCTTTCTAGATACCAATGAAAATGCATGACTTTATTGAGAGGCTTATTGGGAGGCACTGTGAAAGATGGAAGACCATACTCCATGATGACTTGGACATAATGTACTATTAGTGTTAATGTGGCAGTTTTTGAAAGTGGCACAAAGATTATTGTGTAGCTTAACATTAGCCAGCTCTGTGTCATTAATTTTCTGAAGAAACCCAAAAGAATGCTGGTGTTAAAATATTGTCGGATTTTATTACCTTCATTCAGAGGTTATTAATAATATTGTGAGAGGAATGTGTGTGTCTGTGAGACTGCTATCAAATATACTTTATACCTGTCCCCAGTCAACATATAGTTGTGTCAGCCAGAAATTAAACCACAAATGCTCAAAAGGCCTTAAAATATCACCCCTGATTTTTTTTATACACTTTCACTTTTCTCTACATTCCTCAAAATTTCTTTATAATTCCATAAGTATTTTTCTGCAGTTTTCCAGTGGCATTAGACATGATGTATACTGGCAAGCTTGTAAGGGAGGGAGGGTGTTTGTAGTAGCTCCACCCTCTGTGGTGACCTAATAGTCCAGAAGACTGGAGTAGACTGATCACTCTTAAGACTGGTCTGGGAAGAGGATACACATGATTTGGTCCACCCAAGGCAGCAGGCAAGCCATTGTGGAGCCATGTCATAGAATGGGCACAGCTTCATAACAATGTTGGCCCTTCCTTAGTGATGCAGAAAATCACATCAGCACTAGGGGGCTTTGGTCAGGCTTCATAATCAAAAATGCACTAATGGATGCCAGGTTGTGTATGCAGATGTCAACACTGTTAACATTGGGTCTGAAAGCATGGTAGCCATAAAAGCCAAGTATGGAGTGAGTGCTTTCTGAAATTTCTAACCATGTTTCAGTAATTACAGAGAAATTAATACACCCCAATTCCATGCAGGAGAGTCACAAGGTCAGACATTTTGTTATTGAGCCTTCTGGTGCTGAGCAGACCTACATTGATGTGATCTTGTATTGGACTGGGGATGTTAGCTGTGTTGTGATGTCTATCAGCTACACTCTGCTTAAACAAAAGCATTACAAGGATACCAAATGTTTTAGCCAGTATGTGGAAGCTTTTGAATAAGAAGTGCAGACCAGCTCTGGCAAAGAAAGAAGGGCTGTCAAGCATCTAGTTCCTTGACACATACCGGACAACCTTAGAATGACATCAGCTATTTAACCAGTTTGTTGAAGCCAATTGCCATTTCTTTGTATCTAGGTAATATTTGTGGAGAGCAAAGGTTACTGCTAATGACCAGAGTCTTGCCTGCATTTGTGACATGCATGAAGAGCTCAGACGTGTCTTTCTGCATATCCCTAATACAATGGTATTGTGTGACAACTGATCCATACCTACATGAACCACCATCTTGTCATAGTCAAAACTGTCAGGTAAAGGGGCACCTAAAAAACAATTCAATCTCACCCTGTTTCTTTTCAGCCTAGTGTGCAGAGAATCAGTGTCTCTGACTATAGAGTCACCAATTTCTAAAATGTTTTTATTTGTAGCATGGTTCAGTGTACTACATATATAATGATTTAAATTCTGGTGACTCTTTGTCATAAGCATGTCGGACCTTTATGTGGTGTTAGATTTTAATTGTGGCCTAGTCTTCTTGAATCTAATTGGCTTTGACAAGGATATTTTTACAATCTCAGTGTAAAACATTTTACTGTTATAGTCTTGTGAAAATTTGTCCTGCTCACAAACTGTGTTCTTTTGTGAGAGCGAGGCTGCCATGTTAGTTAAATACTTGCATCTCTCTCAAACAGAATGCTTGTACTATGAGCTTCCAGCTATTGCTACACTGCCTGAGGGATACCAAGTGCCTAAGGATATGGTGAAGTCATTCAATGTATGTATAAAATGCAACACCTTTGCCAAGCTGGTTTTGGTTGTCAGGGAAATGTGTGGAACCTCCATGAAACCCAGATTCTTAAGACGCTAAAGAACAAAAAGGCTAAACACAAGTCATGCTATGACAGTACTGATGGCCCAACTGCACATCAGCAAGTCAAACAGCACAAAAAATACACTGTCTAGAAATCTAATCCTCTTCTACAACATCAACTGAATGCTTTGGAGGGACAGGTATCTCTTGCAGAGGATACCACTGCTCTGGAATAGACTCCCAATGCCCATAAAACAAAGATTATCCATGTCCTGATTCAAGTACATCGTTGATCTATGAAAGGGTAATAGATAATTTACCCCAGGACTGTCCACTTTATTACTAATGGACAGAGGGGCATCCTAAGTATTTTAGCCCATGCATGGGTTGCCTCAAATTATATATGGTACAAACTCAGTTACTCTCACCAGGGGTAATATATAATTATCGATCATGGGTTGGGTAATGCCAATCTGACAAGAAATAGCATAGATTAATCTAAACTCCAAATGAGAAACTAATTTAGTTTAAAATGGTCTACAAGGGCAGTTAGCCTATCACTTACCTATGAATCTATGAACTATGAACACAAATACCAAAAATGTTAAAATGCAAACTTTCAGCTCTGTTTTTTTAGAGGAGCACACCCCCATCAACTCCATTGTCAGTCAGGTTTGCCCCCCCCCCAGCTCTGAAGCTTACATAAATAACTCAGCAGTCACACAAACATGTAAAGGAAAACTGTCTCATAACTGTGAAACAGCTGCCAGTGAATATGTATAACTTATATGAGCTGTGATTTTCAAAGGAAAGCATCACTTAGCATTATGATCCCTGACATCTTGAGAAATGTGAATTTGAAGCTTCTGAAAATTGATCATAACCACCTGTACATGTACCAGAATTGGTTCTCAGACCTTGTCCAGCCATTCGGGTGACAAACACACAAATAAGTCTCACAGAACAAGGCTACTAATGTGGTTAGGAAGCTGGAAAGTGAGACTGAAGTATCAAAGCAAAAAATTACAGTCAGTGGGGCTACAAGTAGCACACTGAATTTTGGTGCAGAAGGTTGTGAGTTCTGTTTTCACAGTGGGCAGATTGATTGCTGATAGCAGTGTAATATAAGGGAGGATGCTGCATTCCTGAGTGTGTTGTTCAGATGCGACATTAAACCAAGGTAGCTCAGGTGGGTGTAAGAGAACCCACATCATCTATCAAAAAGAGTATTGGAAGCTCCATGATGCCCTATTAAAATTTCCCCTAGTAGCATGAATATTACCCTTGGTGTCCCCTGAAAAGAGGCTACTAGCCTTGTTGGACTAACCTGACCAACTAAGGATAAATAAATAAAATAAAATTATAGGACACATTCATTTTGAAAAAAAAAAAGATGAATGGGCAGGCAAAACAAGGACTTGAGGTTCATCCAGGAAGGATTTAAGTATTGCATAGGGCAAATGGTGAAACTGGAAGGTGGAAAATGCATGTCATAGGATCATAGGAAGTTACTAGGCTATTGACCCTGAGGCCCTAACAACCTTAGCCAAGAAGTTAGCCCATGTTCCGACAAGTCTGCACCCAATGCTCCTGTCCAACAGGGACACAGGTGGAATCCCAGGAATGTATTTTCTGTTCATCATCCAGTTATCCAGATTGCACTTAAAAAGTGATAATGAAGTACTCTGCTTGATGTGGATAGGGAGGCTATTCTGCAGAAGAGGGTGTCTCTGGTACACAAATATGTCCCACCAACAAGTCCTGTTGATTTCACAGACCAGGTTGAGGTCGCTTGTGTGGGTTAGTTGAGTGGAGCTTGACTTGCAGATATGCAGCAGTCCCATCTAGGTGAGGTCAGAGATTGCTTTGCATGCCAGACAGAGAACACCTCTGAGGAGTCTGTATGAGACTGAGTACAGAGATTGGGCTTTTAGCCTGTCTGTGTAGGGTAGATGTTTGAGGCCCTGGATTCTCTCGGTGAGGAACCTCTGTGGTCTCTCCAGCTGCTGCATGTGCTTTGTGAGGTATATGCCAAAAGGAGCTTTGTACTCAATAATGGGTCTTATAAGGGAAGAATACAGGTATGTTATGACCTGGTTGCCCCTGAATGAGATACCCTTACTAATGAGGTGCGTCACGTAGAATACTTTCCATACAATGAAGGCAATATGGTGGTCAAAATTCTCTTAAGGAAGCAATTTCTTATAGAAAGAGTGGATGCAGCATTACAACAAACTAGTGCAGCAAGCAATGTAATGAAAGACAACAAATGGACTTAGTGAAGATATTTAATTTATCAGCAATTTCATCACATTTTAAGGCCATTCATAAAACACAAGTTGCATAATGATTATATGACAGTTATGCCTTTCTTTCAAAGTAAAAATTACCTTCCTTTAGACAGATGATTTATGTATCTGTTGCTGACATTCTTATCATCCTTTATCAAAATGGATTTTCATTTCACTTTATTAAGATTATCTATGGAAGCAAATGAGTGCTGCCAAAAGTGAAGACCATAATTAATTATTTTTTAGTCTTCAGAAAAGTTCTATTACTCACCAGAATGAATGCCATGTGTAGTAAATTAGAGTTCCTCTTCACAGAACAGAATTAACACATGCAGACAATGGCGGTATAATTCTCACCAGCCAAATGTATTCAGAAAACATATGACTCAGCACTAAAAGGTTTTAGTACATGCCAAATTTATAATGTAAAAAAAAAAAAACATATGCAAGTAGTCATAGCTTGTATTTTAATATCCATGTCCAAGGAAGTGTAATATTTTATTCATCAAAAGAAACTGCAGTGATACTTGAGTAAAAAGTCACACTTGCATATAGCACGAGATTAATTATTTAGCACAGCATGCAAAATTCAGAAATAAAAATCTGCTCTTTAAATAACTTTCTTGTGTGACCATAACATTCAGCATACCATAGAGCTGAAAAGAACATTTTGTGAAAGTCAATACAATGCATTAGTCAAAATAAATATTTGCTTTCACGTAATGTACCAGAAGAATATCTACTTAAATGCCTCTTTAAATATTGCATGCCAGTACCAACTAGTTCTAACATCAGCACCTCAATAAAGGCTAAAGTAATATGCTTACCATAGGACTTTGAACAAAGTATGCTTTTCGTAAGATAGTGTCCCTCATGGAATACTGGTATGTAACTAAATTAAGGCTTAGATTGTCAAGTTACACATTGAGATTCATGACACAAAGCAAAATTAAAAGTTAAGTGATTTTTGCTTGCAGTGAAGCACACACACACACACACACACACACACACACACACACACACACACACACACACACACACACACACACACACACACACACACACACATCTCTCATGTGGAGAGCAGTTTCCCTAACCACCAGACATATCAAGTCACAGCAATGAAATAAATTGGAGAAGGGAGAACTGCCCCAAATCAAGTGGATCACAGCTGACAGACATTCAGAAACAACATTAGCAGTGATTTCCAATAGAAAACAATGAACTGAAAGTTCAGCATTGTGGAAAGGAACTTATTGAATTTGCCATTGCAGAGTTGGGGATTTAAGACATAAAGAAGTGTAGGGAAGGTCATGAGTTATGTGAGCAATTTGTTCAAGCTGCCTTGCTAACTTGTGCTTTAGCAAGCTGTTTTGCAGAAGCTTTAGGCAAAGTAAATAATAATATATCATGCTGACTGCATCAGATTATAACCACATGACCTGACCAAACCAATAAGTGCTAGTATCTTGGCGGTATATTTATAATTCTAAATCCACTGCACTGAAAAATGTTTCAGTTGGCAGAATAACAGTGGCAAAATGAAATAATTCTAAAGTCTGTGAAATCAGATTTCTTTAATCTATTGCTTTCATTCTTATACTTTTTCTGTGCTTAAGATATCTGGCTAGACAAATGCTGACAGAATGTGGAAAATAGCAGAAGTATGTGAAATTGCATCCATCTAGTATATGACCATACACAATTTCTTTGACCTGCACTTCATCAAACTACAACTCATCCAGACTAAACCACTGGAACACAAATCACTTTAACTTGCTGGCTGCTGGGGGGTCATGAATACAGAAGAAAAACTGGAAGACTTTCACAGATGGTGGAGTGATGAGAAGATACATTCTGTTGGTCAGTCATGCAGCTTTGATACTACTTTTAGTTAGAGTGCTTTCATTTTAAAATTGTTGAGGTTTTAACTTAGGAAAATGAAGAGAGAACATGTTTAATTACCAGACCTGGTAAAAGAAAAACAAAAGTTAGGAAAGCAGTTAGATGTGCCAAAGTTATCAGTTATGAAAACAGCATATTGAACGACACCCCGCTAACTGGTTTGATAAAAGGTTGTCATAGTTTGCATGGAATTGCAGATCCAGCACTGTCTTGTGCCTTTAAATGTAACAATAAAGACAGTTCACAACTTGCAAGTTAAATAGCTAAATTGTGATCATACATTGTGGAAATTAGAAAAGAGAGAGAGAATGGAAAAACATGTACCTCAGTTAACTGAGCATGATCATTATGGATTTGTGGGACGAAAGCACCCATTCACACACCAATTTAAGGATATTTGAAGACTGGAATATTGATAATCATATCAAAAGAGTCAGAACAATTGTTGATATTGAGTTTAGCTGTAAAAAGACAGCCATTGATATGATGTAATTGTATTAATTCAGCTAATTTTGGAATTCAGTTTCTCTTAAATTTCCCATTTTAATGTAGGCTTATATATATGGCAGTTGGCTTCTAGATCTAGGATTTAGATTCATGGGGATTTATCATCATCTTTGTTTGTTGTGTGGAGATGTACAAGATAAATATATCCTTTTTCATCTATTTTATTTGCATTTTATTTTGCGCTACTTGCAGCAATGAGTAGAAGATCAAGTCTGATTATATGTATACAGACCAAGGAAAAGAAAAAAAGGCAAGCTCTAAATTATATTTCCCTCTTTGCAACCAATGCCAAAATAGATTTTGGATTTTTCATCTCAGATGTTGGGTAGATTGGAGAAAACAGAAACTAGTCTGATAAATATGCTTTTCGGATGTACTAGACACATAGCAGAAGTACTGTATATCATGAAATAGGTTATAGTAATGTTATGTAACTTGTTAATGAAAAAGAAAGTAGTCTGCTAGTGAGTTTCATTAGTGATTAAAGTGGGTCTTCAGCAAGGTTCACAGGTGTTTACTAGGCTAACGACAACAAGGGCCTTTTTAAGCCTAGGCTAACGACAACAATGGCCTTTTTAAGCCTAGCCATGCATCCCAAATCTCAGACAAGTTCTGATACCCTTGATAAGTGTAAGGATAGGCCTGGGAGCATTTGCATCAGTGACATAGGTGCCAAACCAGGGATGAATTTCTGGTTTCCCATCCAATTGTCCAAGTTGCACTTGAATTGGATTAGGGAGGAACTCTGCTTCACATGGATGGGGAGCCTGTTCCATAGACAGGGTAGTCTCTGGGATACATACCTATCTCTCCAGCAGGTCCTATTTATATCACAGGTGAGGTTTAATTCTTTAGAACTGCTTTATTCTGGTACTGTTTGTTTTGTGGATATGCAGGAGGACCATCAGAGTGGGGTCTGACAATGCCCTGTATGCCAGGCATAGATCTCCCCTAAAAAGCCTGTAAGAGACAGAATACAGAGATAGAAACTTGAGGCGATCTGCATAGGACATATTACTTAAACCCTGTATTCTTTTAGTGAGGAACCTCTGTGGATGTTCCAGTTGTTGGATATGCCTGGTTAGGTGCATATCAAAAGGTGCATTGTACTCAATGACAGGTCTGATGAATGCCGAATACAGTGGAGCAATTACTTCCTTGGACTTAGATGCCATGCCTTTGTTTATAAGTTCTGCAACATAGAATAATTTCCTCACCACTGTAGACACATGATGATCAAAGGCTAGATTACTATTTATGTATGTCTCTAAATCCCTACTTACTGGGTCAACTCTAAGGGGTGTGTTGTCAATATCGTAGCTACCATGGATGGATGAGTTCCCAAAGGATATTATTATGCAATTCTTGGCATTTAGTTGTAGTCCATGACTCTGACACCAGTTGTTTGTCTGTGTCAGCCCCTCCTGGAAAACATTTGTGTCAGTGTAAGATTCAATGACAGCTCCTAATTTGCAATCATCTGCAAATTTAGTCAGCCAGAGGCAACTGACATTGGCCTTGACATCTGAGAAGTAAATGCTGAAAAGGAGCAGTCCAAGGACTGATCCCTGAGGGACTCCACTTGTGACTGGCCTCTTTGTAGAGGAGGACTCCCCAATTCTAACTTCCTGGGTCCTGTCTATGAGCCAGTTGGCTATCCATCGGGTGACATATGGGTTTGTACCTAACCTCTTAAGTTTGTCAATAATGCCTGAATGGGGTATTGTATCAAATGCCTTGACCAGGTCAAGATAGGCAGTGTGAATGATTTTGCCCTCATCCATTGCTTTGGTGACCTTCTCAAAGACGTCTACCAGGTTAAGTAGGCATGATTTGCCCTTGACAAAACCAAACTGGGTTTGGTCCAATGTCTGGAGGTTTACTATATCTGTATTGATCATCTCCATGATAGTTCTTTCCATGGCTTTACATATAAGACTAGTGAGACTTATGGATCTGTAGTTTCTATGGTCTGTAGATGGCCCACCTTTGTGCAGAGGGATAACTGTTGCCTTTCTCCATTCATGAGGCATAACGCCTGTTTGGAGGCTACAGTTAAATAGCAATTCCAGAGGCCCTGATAGGTCATGTTTCATGCTATTTAGAAGGGATCCTGGGATATTGTCTGGGTCCATTGATGCAGTGTTCTTGGTCTTAGAGAAAGCATTAAGGACGTGTTCCCTAGTGATAGTAGGAGGAGTTATATTTGATGATATTTCCTGAGGGAAAAGCAAAAATGTCTCAGTGTCCAACAACTTATAACACGAACAAGCCACCCGAAAGTAGCAAAAACACACCAGGAACCTGGAAACTGTGCCAGAGACAGAGTTCTTTTATTCGTTACAAAAAACAAGGTTGAGCGCTTTCTTCAGAATACAACTGACTTCATCAGAACACATAATACTAAAAGCCATTCCCTTAAATACATAATATCCCTCAGAAAAAAAACGCCCTTTCCATCAATTAATTGATTAAATAATCAACATTTAAAAAGATAGGACTACCCTGTGTGCAAAAAAGTCCTATCAAACACTTCTTATAAAATTACTTGAAACTGCATATATTTGACAAGTCTGTGAGCATATACATCCTACATATAAACAACTACAAAAACAAATGAATAAAAAAATATAAAAAAATGTAAAAAAATCATATGACAAAAAACATATAATGTATAATGTATTTGACCACCTATTCATTACTACTTGTCATATATTATAATTCCTCTAACAATGACTATTACATATAGTATACCTATATTCTAATGACTGTAATGAAAGAATCACTACATTTATTGTGCTGTAACCTTGTACATATGACATGAACCACTATGTAAATCTAATGATTGGTATAAAAACATTCTGATATTTTTAAAACCTAACAATTAATGACAGTATATCTGACAATATACCACTAAATATACTACCAAAACTGTGTAGAATGAATCACAACACGTTGTTCTAAACCCTAATGAGAGGCTTAGTCGGGATCATCTCATTTAACCCTGGGGATATAGATGCGTCAAGCCTGATCTGCCATCTGATCTCTCTTTCCCCCACAACTGCCTTTATATTGCCCCCTCGGGGGTTAGGCAAAACCGCCTCCAAAATTGCAAACTTAAAACCAATGCATTGTGGATTTTTAATTAAATGTCTGGACAAAGCATTGTTCATATCACATTTCCTAATACAGTATGTGTGGTCATAAATCCTGTTTTTTAGGCAGCGGTCGGTCTTTCCGACATAATAACTCATACACGTTTGACAAACACCCAGATATATTATGTGTTTAGTCAGACAATTGCCGTGACAAAACTTAACCTTACTTTTTGTACAGTTGTTTAACATAATGTAGGGAACCTCCAATATATACTTACAAAAATTACATTGGCCACTTTTTTTTGTACCAATTTTCTGCATTTTATTACCCTTATTATAGCTTGATTTGATCTCAATAATTCTTTTCAAGTTGTTCCCAGTTTTGTATACAAAATGTGGTCTATCCGGTATTCTCTCTTTAATAGATGGATCACTAGTCAATATATTCCAGTTGGAAGTGATTATATTTTTAACTTCACTAATATGCCTGCCATATTTGATTACACAAGCCCTGGAATATTCATTACTTATAACACTATTACTAGTATTACTATTGTTGACATTGCTGGACTTATTAGTCACAACACCTGTTCCCAAAAGTGGTTTGTACTTATTGATCCATTGATGCAGTGTTCTTGGTCTTAGAGAAAGCATTAAGGACTTGTTCCCTAGTGATAGTAGGAGGAGTTATATTTGATGATATTTCCTGAGGGAAGGTTGAGGTGGAGAAAAGAGTAAAGCTGGAGTTGAATTTATCAGTCAGGAGGTTTGCTTTATCTTCGCCTCTCCGTGTCTTTGATGCACCTTTCTCTGAATGACCCTAATGACCCTTTTGACCTTAACACAGCTGCTTTCCAGTCTTCATGTACTGAGCCTAATATACGCTTTTACTTACAAGTCAGTCCTCTTCTTCCAAAAATAAAAAGAGAGAGAGCACCACGGCAAAAGCAGGTTGTACAAGCAGATAAAATATTTATTTATGTAAGCGCTTTCACGTCGCGATGGATGCTTCCTCAGACTTCAACATAGTACTACTCAAACACATACATCTTATATACAGCAATAAAACCAATTAAGCAATTAATCAAGTAATTGCTTAAAGAAATACTTGCATATATATAACTTAATCCGTCAACCTGAAACTAAATTCATGTCACTTAAAATATTGTCATTTATACAATATACATGCACTACTAAAATCTTTGGTATACATAATGATTATATCTCAGTCAACAACTTATAAAAAGCATTTCATAAAAATTTCCATAACTTTATGTGAACATATATATATATATATATATATCTATCTCAATGCTTTAAAGGCCTGTCAGCCAAAAATGGTCTCAATACTACCTTGTCATTGAGACCAAACCCCTTGTCTGCTTGCATCCTGATTATCCATCTAATTTCCCTCTGCTCTGTCTGATTTTTAAAGTTTTCCAACCTATACATACGAGGTACTATTTCTAGTACTAGGAACAAAAATCTATGTGTAGTACCATGCTCTAAAGTGTGTTTGGCCAAAGCATTTCCTTCACCTTCTTTATTAATGGCATAAATATGCTCTCGAACTCTATCTCTCAACATACGGTTGGTCATCCCTCTATAGAAACATGGGTATTTTGTGCAGTAGGCTAAGTAAATAACATCCCTACTCATACAACCCACATAATGTTTCAACAAATACATATGATTTTTAGTGGGGTGTATAAATCTGTCCTTATTGCACATATACTGACAAGGGTTGCATCATCTGCAACCAAATGTCCCTTGCTGTTTTGATACATTCATTCTACTAGTAGTCTTAGCATCTTTGTAACATAGCAATCTCTTCAATGACTTATTATTACGATAAGAGAAACATCGTTGTTGTCCCACTATATTTCTTAGCTTCTCATCAGATGTCAAAATTTGCCAATTTCTATTTATAATTTCAAGTATGATCTTGTTATTACTGCCATAGGGTAATACCATCCTGCATTCATTTGTTGTCTTTAAATTATTAATATTAGATTTTGAGTCGCTAGCCCTATTATGGTTGCTAAAAAATGATCTGCCCTTGCTAGACCTATCTACGAATTCCGATGTATCTAATTTTTCACACTCATATGGCTTATAGTCTCTGTCCTTAAACCCACCCTTTAATTTTAATAATGCTCTCTTACAGCTTGGCTGTGAGCTAGTGAGTCTGGGCACCCTTAAACCCTGACTCTGTAGCACATGTTTATAAATGTGCTGAGGATGCATGCTCTGCCTGTGAAGAAGATTATTCCTTCTAGAATATTTCCTATAAACTTCAGAATGCATCAGTCCTCTTCTTACTGTCTGTTCTACTTTCATTAAATTGCTGTTTCTTTGCAAGCTTGCAAATATTTTAGGCTGCCCACATGTTCTTACCAGGAAAGACTAGATTACTAAAGACACATTTATACTCTTCATATTTAAGCAACAGGAAAAAACAATTTTCTCTCCAATTCTTGAAAAAAAAACTTGACACATGAGTCTATAGTGGGAATGAATGAAAGGGCATGTATCTTCTTATAGTTTTGTGCAGTGTGTATTGCATTTAACTTTATTTTATACGTGTGCTAACTGGGTAAACCAACTGGTCACAGGTGTCCTTTTTTAGGGGTGACTAAGGCCATTTCCACTGATTTGATCAGAGTCATACAGTAGGCAAAGGTAGAAGACATCAAACCCTGTCCCAGAACTAGAGTAATCGTGTCATTAACAACTCAGAGCCTTAATCCTCTGTGATAACAGCCAGACCAGACTAGCACAGTCCAATAGCACTGATATGTCAATAAAATCCATGTGTATTCTTTATATTTCAACAAGAATAATGTTAAATGATAATCTTTTAATGCCAATGTAATATACATATTTAGTAAAACAAAACAAGCATATAGGCCATAAGCTAAACAGCAAGCAGCCATGACTAATCACAGAGGGTTCATTAATCACTGTTTTGTATAAAATATACAATGGGTATAAAAATAAATAAACCAGTAATTGGTTAAATGGAGGAAAGCAGTCAGTACTTAAACAAGGTAAAGTCTCCTGTCAGAGCACTAGTCCAATTATAGCAGCTTAAGACCTATTTCACACTGTAAACAAATTAAGATCTTTACTGTGTGAATCTGCTTTCAAGGGTATTTGTGCGAACACTTAACTGGAAATATTTTAAATCTTTATGACTTTATGTCATATCTAAGTAACAGGCTAATCAATTTCCACATGTATTGATTTATGTCACCATCCAGTAACATACTCCAGCCCTGCCCAAGTCTGACTACTTTTTCTATATTCAAATTAATCAGTGTTTTACCTGCCTTACTAAATAATCCTTTTATCATTGGTCTATCATCCCCTGTCAACAGTAATAAAGATATGTTTCTGCAGTATGGTTTGCTGTAAAAAGCAAGCTTCCCTTCCTCACAATTGAATCCTCTGACAACAGATCTGAACTGTTTCCAAAAAAGTTACTTTTAGTGTTCCTAAGGATACCTCCCTGGATGAGATAGTCAATACACCAACCAGGGATGTGAAAATACTGGATCTGGTCCCATTAATATAGGAGAGTGCTGCACACCTCCTACTATAATACCTTCCCTGGTAAGGTCAGACCACAAAATGATCTCCTTTGAAGTAAAAATAAAATGTGGATCCCAGCTAAACTGGGAATATTCAGGAACTATTCTAAGGCTAACCTCCTGCTATTAAGTGAGAATCTGGTAAAATTTCAAGCCCCTATAAATTCTGAGAACACTTCTGCCTATGCAGAACTGTTCACAGAAACCCAGTACAAGCATGTTAATAGCTAAATAGAGGCAGCTGCACCAAGCAGGAAGAAGTGCAGAACTAACTCAAAAAACAAGCCACACTTGTAGAATCACAAAAACAATCGGATGTATAACAGGAGGAAGAAAATCATGGCAAACATTAGGAGGTGCAGTACCCAGCAGGATAAAAGCACTCTCATTAAACTAAACAAACAACTCAGAGTACAGATAAAGTCTACCAAAGCCAAATTTGAGGTAAGTCTGGTCTCCTAGGCCAAAGGGAACCACAAAGAATTCTTTAGCTTTGTCCGTAACCTCAAAGAGGAACAGGCCAAAAATATGAGCCAAAAATCTGGACATTCTATGGAAATCTGTACAGTTGAGAGGTATATTATGAGAAATATGAGTAAAGAAGAATGGGAAATTTTGAACTTATTAAAAACAGTGCAGGTTAGAGTAATGAAGCCTGATAAAAGGAGGGGGATTGGTCTTTATGGACATCGATGATTATGAGAACAGGATAGAAAGACTTTTAGAAGCTGAAGCTTATGAATGTGTCTCATTAAATCAATTCAATATAGCTAATCAGCGTATAAAGATATGTATGAATGATTTGTTTATAGAAGGCAGAATTGATTTGAATCTTTATAATTACATGAATGTATTGGCTCCACTTACACCTGCTATGTTCGGTGTGCTGAAAGTCCATAAAGTCCTTCAGAATCCCCCCTAAGACCGATTGTATATGAAAGAAATTCCATGACATATGCATGCTCTAAGGTAGTGGATAACATCCGAAAGAAATATGTAATTACCGAATCTCAAATATGTAAGGATTCCTGGTCATTTCTGGAAAAAAAATCAATTTATTAGAGTATAATGATGAATATAGTTTCCTTACGGTTGATGTGAAAGATTTGTATACTTCCATCCCCCATGAATTGGGTAATGAATGGGTGTCCAGCATATTGAGAAAGAAAGCGGATTCCACCACTGAAATTTATCTAGTGAAGGAATGCTGGACATAGTTCTACCCAATAATTTTATCCTTTTTAAACAAATATGCTATTTCCAGAAAACAGGGGTGGCCATGGGGTCCCCATGTGAGGCCAGTTTTGCCAATTTGTCAATGGCTCACTAGGAGTAAGAATTAATCTTCAGTAAGGTAGAAATGGTAGAGCATATATTTTTCTTTACACACTATTTGGATGATATATTTATGATAATTAAGGGTAATGCTACACTAGCAAAGGAAATGGTCCATTATTTTAACAGTACTTCTAATTTCCTACAATTTACTATCTATCCTTATCAGACTGCTAACGTCCCATCTGAGAGACTGTCTACATGCACTTTATGAACAGTGACTTAGAGATTTCATCAAAACTAAAGACTGTTTCTACTTCAGCATTATGCGTGTGCATGCACACTGGTTTTTGGCATTGTGTGGCTGGCATACAAAAACTTGTTGGCAATTGGGATGCTAGGAGCACACAGAAAAAAATTCTAAGCATTCCAGATGCTGATTATAACCTCTCCTTCTTAGTATCATCTCATGCATGAATACATTTTCATAATTTTATTTGTAAATGACCCCCCCCAACTTTATAAATTAATTAGAAGTTTATGGGGTGCCGCCTCCCTTTACTGACTTTGATACTTTTCCGTTAACGGGGCAACATCTTTTTTTTTGGCTACTGTCAATGTTCTTTTTCTTGTTGGAGTGTTATTCATTTTCTTGAAGGTCAGTACTGGTTATTTTACATTCCTGTCATGGTTTTGCTTTTGTCTTTGTTCTCCCACCATCCACTGATCTGTACACCGGTTTTATAACATGAAGTTAATTAGCGAGAAGGAAGAGTGCTGCTTGTTAAACATCTGCTGCTGTTCTCGCGATTGTGCAGGAAGATGCCTTCAGACTTTGATTCAGTTCAGGCTTCATTACAAAAGTAGTGACTTCCATTCTCAGTGATATGACAGAAAACCACGCATTTTATAAGGAAAAAAGGAAGAATATCAGGCATAAATCTGGACATTCTGTGAGATCTGGAGAGTTGAGTGTGATCTGCAGGAACAGGAATCTTAACCAAACTAAACATATATCAAGCAAACAGACCCACTCATTCATTAAGAGGTGACCATACACCCTTGTCAACAATACTTGTATGTCAACAAGTCTCAGCATGTCAGAATATTTCACAAGCTGAAATAACGACTTCAACATGGTAGGTGTTAAAAAGGGGGAATAGCCCTCATTTGATCCTCAGCTCGGCCTCTGGTGTCACACTATTGAGTCCCAAGGGTCTCTTTATGGCTTCTTGTCAAAATTATACAGGTTCACAACATGTATGTGTCAAACTACCATTCTGCAGCCCAGATAAGGTTCTGAAAATGTTTTCACTATAATCACTTGCTGGTTAGATGATAAAGTCAGTGTTGCTCAGATAATGTTTCTGACGGTTTTAAACATTTTTGGTAATTGTATGATAAGTTCACAAAAGGTACTGCTCAGCAAGGTTAATGATGTTAATAAAAATTTAAAAAAAGTCCTGCAGTTACTAGTCCCAAAACAGCACTTGCTCTCCTCCCTTCCAAGTTTTGTACCGTGCCACAACCCATGGTTTATTTGGTACGTTTCCGTTAACAAGGAAAAGAACATTAACAGCAGCTGAAAAAAAGGTGTTGCCCAGTTAATGGAAAAGTACCTCTTTTTATGGGAAATCACAACCCCCCCCCCACTTTATAAAATTAATTAGAAGTTTATTGGGTGCCTCCTCCCTTTACTAAATTTTTATGGGAAATCACAACCCCCCCCACTTTATAAATTAATTAGAAGTTTATTGGGTACCTCCTCTGCTTACTAACCTTTTTATGGGAAATCTCAACTTCTGGTTACAGCTCATCTGGGGTATGCACAGAAAACTTAATATTGCTTCATGCACCATATTTGCAAAGAACAGTTGTGGTACAGTTATCTTAAAAATTGCCACTTCTTTTGCATTGCAAAGCACAGTCTATCACAGAATGTTTTCTAAAATGCTGTTCTATGTTCTGTGTTAAAGAACAGCTTCAGGCATTTTCTGTGGTGTAGCTACGCTGTATTCATCTGATGTTGCTAAACTATCTGAGAGATTTCAGTATTTTAATTTTCTAGAATCTCTAGTGTTTCTTTTTTAAGTTTTACGGAACAGTATTTCCAGTTTCTTTATGCAGTATTTGTTTTTATTACTTATTGATTGATTGATTGATTGATTGATTGGTTGATTGATTGATTCACTGATTTATCCTTGTTTATCAAGAAAGTACAACTGGGTCAAAGCTTGATTAATTATAAGAGTTTGGTGAGGGGAATGTAAGTATATCCACTAAAAGCCGCATTTTACCAAAACATTACTAATTATCATGCAAGACGGCACATCCACTCTGCATCGATAAATGATGGATCTGTAGAGTGATAGAATGTCTCTTGGGAAGGCGGTATTATTTTCTATAGATGGGCACTTTTTACATTTCAAGAGCGATTAAGAAAAATATCTATATAACAGTGTAATGTTATGATTTTAAAAAGAACATGGTGTGAGGAAATGACACGGGTAATACTAGCAAGGAGTGAAATAATAAAGGAACTATGGTAATGGAAAATAAACTGTGATTGTGAACACAAAGAGAACATAACAGAGACATGGGGACTTGCTGATGCAAAGGATATAGTGAACATTTTCTAAAGACGGAATATTTCAAAACAATTAATTAAGGAAAACAATTATCTCAGAATTTTAAGGAAAATGTCATTTAGTGCCATTTTTATAAGACGTTGATCTGGAACAGGTCTCAGTGGAGAAGTTAGGGTAGTGTGTGAAACTGCAGAAATTGACAATATCATGAAAAGCCAGTTGTATTCTCATAAATGGTAACTGAACCTTTTGTTGTACCAGTAAAATGACTGGATTCATTTAACTAAAGGTTGCCAGAATGGTATGGGAAATAGGAAACTGAACAACAGGTGACTAAAGATATAAGTTGTGAAAAAAAATGTCAGCTAAACCAGGATCATTTGCAATTCAGCAGTCATGGCAGAAAGGTTTTGGGTCTGCAATCAATGAAGATAGCATTACCTCTCAACCTCTTGGAACAAGAAATATGGACAAAGCCATTAATAAAAGTGGAACAAAGACCCAAAAAATAGGGACACGTTTTAAAGATTGCTCTTACAAACTTAGAAAGTTGATAGAATAACATGTTTTGCATTAGCATGAATTTTCTAAAGGATATGAAGTCTGAAACTCAAGTGCCTGTCATTATTTTCGAACTTCAGTCTTTAATGATTTACCACTAACTTGCCAGAAAACCCCATTTCTATGAAAAATGAACCAAAAATATGAGGCCAAAATCTGGACATTCTGTGAAAATCTGTACAGTTGAAAGGTATGTAGTGAATTCCTTTGTACTTAACAGTAGAAATAACTTAGATAAATGTATCAAGAGGGAAAACAATAAGAATGAGTAGAATAAAGCAAAATGAAAATAAAGAGGTATAGTAGACATGCCAGGCATGGGTGAGATAAGGATGTATTGTTGTGAGCAATGCGGGATTTTTTCTGTTAAATGCTATGTGCAATGTGCATTTTGTCATCTAAATATGTTGCAAAAAGACCAGTCATAGCAAAGTGTCCCTTATTTCCATGCAATTTTGCATTGTATCCTCAATGTCCTTTCTGGTTTACCTAAGAGTCATTGAAACAGATGATTTCAGCTCACCATTTTCTGAAAGATAAATCCTGGAAATGGTGAGTTGAAAATCATAAAAAAAAATCTAATTTTGCAGGGAGCAAACCCCTACTACCAATTTGTACAAGTAGAGTGCAAGCTGCAGAGATCCTAGGTTTACTAGGCTTGTAAAATCTGGATGGCAGAAAAGCAGTTTGGTGATTTTACTATTTTACCAAACATAATTTTAAATGTGATTAATATAATAGCTTGTTATTAGATAAATGGTGTACACATCATATAAACACTTGTGTGTGTTAGATTAGGAAACATTCTGGTTGTAATCATAGTTATGATTATGCCTAAATCATGTGCTTTCTAGCTTACTATTACTGTATAGCACTAAGTAGCCATTTGAATGATGAAATTATTTGTTTTTATGATAAAGAGATGGAAACGTTGCTGATGTTTTTCCTAAAATAAATTTTAAGTTATTGGAATATAAAAACACTAGATGTGGTTGTGCATAAGTGGAATGTAAATTATAAAGATGGTGCATTTATGAAATGTGTAATGAGTTGCTCACAAATATATTTGTGATGTAAAAATGCAATGGTGTATGCAATTTTTGGCAAGGATGCTTTATAGTTAGTGGCCACATAATCTGGAAAGTAAGCTGACTGCATATAGAGTAAGCTGTGCCAGTTGTGTGTAACTACCCGTGGAGTTTAATTCTGTATTGAATAGGTTGCCTAATATATACCAATGAGTTTAGGTATTGCCAAAACAGGTTTGTTGGTTGATCTCTCTGATGCCTGAATATAAGAAAATATTTTACAACCACAGCTCTTTGCTTATACTGGATTTTGTCATTGCTTTTGGGATGTATAATATTGTGCATATGCAAACATATTCTCTCTCTTTATGGATTCTGCTTGGTTTGTTAAAATTGATTATCCCCTATAGATTATATTTAATTATGTTTACTAATATTTTTTCTTTGTTAACCAACATTGTAGCCTAATCAGTTGTGGTCTAATTGCAGCTACAGCAGGTGACATAGTAGAATTACAGTAGAATATTCCAGTTGTCTACTAAGGAGAAAATAAGACCAGTGGAAAGGACAAAAATTATAGTAATAGAGTACAGTGAATTTAAAAGACTAATAGAAAACATACAGAAGAATGAATATTGTTTTAAAGTTTACAATGATTTCCAACTATAAATGAATATAAGCTTAATGATATAGCCGAAATAAAACTTTTTCATGTTAAGATATATTAAGCACAAGATGAGGTAAAACAGATGTGTTCCAGGCAGGCAAGACTCGATATGATTCTAGAATAAAATGCATTTCCGTATGTATAAAGCGCTTTTCATTCAATCAGTTACATGAACTTCCTCAGATACACATATTCAATTTCATCCACATTTTAAATACCCCTACATTGTGTACCATGTGATCAATACACTCATACCCTTAAAGTGTGCCTTACTTACATGACATATATCCATATGCAAACATATTAAAACATTTTTTAATATAAAACACAAATCACAAAACTGTATGTCCTTAATTAAAAAGTATATATATATATATATATATATATATATATATATATGTTTATATATCTATATATATATATATATATATATATATATATATAAAATTACCTAAAAAACTTTATCTCTTCAATTTTTTTAGTTTAGTAGGCTATAAATTGAACACATATCATTTAATCCTGGGAAAGTGTATGCATCTAACTGTATCTGCCACAATAATTCTAAAAATTCCAGCATTATTGACAGAGGTCCCCCCCCCCTCAAATTTATATTTATTTGTTGCAGTACCAAAAATTTGAAGCTGTGTCCAGGATTCGAGCTGACATGCTTTGCTAGAGCATTTTCCACCTTGTTTTTACTAATACTATACACATGCTCATAAATCCTTTCCCTTAATTTACGCTCAGTTTTTCCGATGTAGAAGGAATAGCACATTTGACATTTTGCGAGGTATACCACCATTTTAGATTGACAATTATATTTATTGGTGCTTTTCAATGTCTTACCTCTAATATCTACTTTGCTCCCTTCCTTTATATACTTACAATAAGAGCAATTTTCACATTTAAAGGTCCCAGGATTTTTACTTCTATTTACTTTCTCACGTTCTAAAAAATTATTCAAATTCATCTCTTCCCCAAAAATTATTTTGGGATTCGTTCCTACTTTCCCCACCATGTCTTTGTCACCCAATATTAGATTCCAGTTCTTATACATAATCTCTTTAATTTTAATACATCCAATTTTAAAGTTTGTGCTGTTATCCCTTGTTTCTACAATTAGTGGAGTTGTCTCCACATCAGAAACTTCTTGTATCAGTTCTGTCCTTAAGTTTATAAAAAAACATTCATCCTTTTGGTTTTAACCTCATTTATTACTTCACCAAGCACTACTATTGGGTATGCTCATTTCTAGAACATTTTCATAGGTTTTCACACTCATACTCAAACTCTGAATTAATCAACACCATTCTTAACGCTCTCACCAATTGTCCCTTTACCACAGAATGTTTTTGGTAGTGGGGGTGAGGGCTGGAATAATGCAAGAAGGTGTTTGAGTATGTTTTTTTAGGATGGATTGTAGCAACATATTCCATCCTTTTATTTTTCCTGAGGTTTACATCCAGATATGGAATCTGTAGCCTTCTAACCAATGAATGGATCAGCTACATTTTCTCTTCATGGACAACACCTCTAGCGACTGTGATTCTAATAATTTCTTAGCCATCTACAGCACTGTCAAAGCCAAAATGTTTACAAAATGGAGATAGCTATAGTCATATCTATATCCATATCTGTCTATTTGTATCTATAGCTATATCTATATCTGCATTTACTTCTTTATTTATTTACTAACTTATGTGTGCATTTATTGGTTCATTCATTCATTTACTTGCATTTATTTGCAGGAAAGTCTAACCTGACCATGAGATACCCCTTTTCAACAGAGGCTTGGGAAGAAAAGCCCCAGCAATAGAATATGTTATTACAGATATATATATATATATATATATATATATATATATATATATATATATAGATATGTAATGAAAACACGTATCTTGAGACTATAAAGTCAAAGTTTGAAAATAGTGAAAGTGCATAATCGCAAATTCGAATATCTCAAATTCGCAGTTATGACTTTACGCTACGTAATGTCCGGGATTGTATGTAGATGGTGTGTGGTGCTGTGTGTGGATTTAGGTGTTATGTCAGGTAAGTGAGTGTTTTATAAGGATTTTGGGTTGGAGTTTGAGTGTATGTGAGTGTGCTGATATGTGTGATATGTGTGTGTGAAGGACTGTCAAATGTGTGTGTGTGTGTTTGCTTTTGTTTACCATTTGTACAATCTTGGAGTTAGTATATATAAGTAGGGGGGTGTGGGGCGGCACACAGGGGCATGCCCCCTGCTTATTTATGTTGTAGGTTTGTGGATGTGTGTTGTTTTGTTTGTTTGTGTAGTGATGTGGGTGTTGTGGTATATGTGTGGTCTGGTGTGTGCTCTGTTTTAGGTGTTTTGAATTTCACGGTTTTGGGCTTCGTTATTTTGGTGTTTCGGTGTTGTGTGGATTCGATTTCATGGTCTTGAAAAACTGAAATTCGCAATTTCAGTATTTCAACATTATGAAGTTAATATATATATATATATATATATATATATATATATATATATATATATATATATACATATGTGTGTGTGTATATACACACACATGGTTTTATGTGCTACTGTATGTGGAGCCTTTCTCCCGACCTCCACTGAAGACAGTTTCTGCTGATCCAGTCAGACTTTCCTGGTAAACAAATTTCAAATGAACTTATACATAAATAACATATATATATATATATATATATATATATATATATATATATATATGGGTTTTCTTCATTTCATCGACAGCTCATTTCACTGACAAGCAAATCAGCAAGACCAATTCACTGAAAGTTCATTTCACTGAAACTCATTTCGTCGACAGCTATACATAGCCTGTTCCTCACTGTAGTCCGATCCTGGAATTAGAATATATATAGTAAGGTGAGGTGGGGGCATAGCCCCCCACATATTATAAATGTTTTAAATTATACAGATGGATACTTACAAGTGCAATGAATAACTGTTTTGCAGAAAACCAAAGTATGTGCCCCCCACATCCCCCCTTGCTATATATTCTAACTCCAGGATAGCACTACAGTGGGGAACAGGCCATATATAAATGTTGACGAAATAAGTTTCAGTGAAATCAGTTGTCAGTGAAATGTACTTTCAGTGAATTGGTCTTGCTGATTTGCTTGTCAGTGAAATGAGCTGTTAATGAAATGAAGGTAATATATATATATATATATATATATATATATATATATATATATATAGAAAGATATATATATATATATATATAGAAAGATATATATATATATATATATATATATATATTTATTTATTTTATTTATTTATTCATTTATATTAATACAGGTTATATATATTCAATTGATTATAATACATATATATATATATATATATATATATATATATAGAAAGATAGATATACATAGATAGATAGATATGTATCTAAATAAAACAATTTGGAAAGAAAATAATTGTGGTATACAATGTATAAAGACAGTATAATGTTTGGGGCATAAATTCAATAATATATCACTACATAGTCAAGCAGAGATCATCTGCAAGGAAAAATGTTACAGAACATTTAGTTACTGAGCAGCTAGAAAATCAATACCTGAGAGCAAACTCATAAAACCTGCTTTTTACTCACTCAGTCTCCTCTCTTACTCCTCTATCTTCCCCTTCCATTCTATTAGCCCTTCTAGCTTGTTCCACGTTTGTGTGGAGCATCTGCTTTATATCTGTTTGAGTTTAGTGCAATATTTGTATGCAAGATTTAGGTTTATGAGTTTAAAACAGTATCCATTTGAGCTTAGTACTATCTGTATATATAGCCTACCTATATTCCTAGCCTCTAGTCTAGAGAAGTTACTTTTTTGACAGAAAAAAAAAAACACAATAAAAGTCACTTTAAACACTATGGCAACCCCACAATGGAAAATTAAACACAATTTTTCTACAGAAAATATGTTATTACTTTGTTTACATCACTGTAAAACTGACAGGAAAAAATGACTGTTCCATTAAAATTATATTACAGTCTCGAGACAGTTCATTAAAACACAACACTCCTAGCTTTAAAGTAGCTTTCCTGAAAAGTAAAGTAATAATACATGAGTAAAAATAAGATTTTTTCCCAAAAGAATACTTATCTACCCAAACAAAGCAAAGCACAAGTCAACCGTTAATCTTCAAAAGCCTCAGAGAAGAGGACTCTTTGGCGACAGTAAGCCTTGAAGGGCTTCACACACAAACTTGTCTTTAAGTCAGCTCATCTCAAGCCACGGAAGCTGGACGACTATTACATCCTTGGCAGGATATAACCCATATAGCTAAAGCTACTGCAGAAGGGATCAATATGAAGAACATCAACCTTTATAGGTTCATAGGTTCATACAAGATTACGAAGCTAATGAGCCCTTACAAGCTTAGCCAATACAACCTACATTTACCCAATACATGGCCCCTAGGGGCAATAAGATGTCATGGATTTGTCTCTGTGAACTGAGTATCTTACAGATTTCCCATGTCCATAAGGGACATAGGTACTACCCCAGGTGTGAATTTATGATTCCCTATCCATTGATCCAAACTGCATTTGAAGTGTGCCAGGGAAGGGTTCTTCTTAATGTGATTAGGAAGCCTATTCCAAAGATGGGGCGATTTATGTGACACATATCTCTCTCTCCAGCATGTTTTATTTGAGTCACTGACTAAATTTATCTCTCTAGATCAGATGGTCCTCATGCTGTTTGACTTGCAGATGTGTAGCAGCTCCATCAGGGCCGGATTTCTGAGTGTCTTGTAGGTCATGCATAGGTCAACTCTTAATAGTTGGCAGGAGACAGAGTAAAAGATAGGACTGTTAGTCAATCCACTTAATTCATGCTGTTTACACCCTGTAAGTTCTTACTGAGGAACCTCTGAGGTCACTTCCGCTGCTGAAAGTGCCTAGTCAAGTACATGCCAAATGACGTATTGTACTTGATTATTGGTTTAAGGAAGGCTGAGTACAGCAGGACTATAATTTCCTTGGATCTAGAAGCCATATATTTACTTATAAGTTGTGCCACATAAAAGGACTTCCTCACCACTATGGAGACATGGCAGACAAAGTTCAGGCTATTGTCTATCTGTGTACCTAGATCTCTCGCCTCTGAGTTTACTCTTAGGGGTGTGCTATCAATGCTGCAATTTGAAGGGATATTTGACATCTCAAAGGGTATCATAATGCATTTTTTGCATTTAGTTTCAGACCATGGCTCTGGCATCAGTCATTTCTCTAATCTAGATCCTGCTGGAGGATATCTACATAACTGGGGGTATTAAATGATTGCCCCAGCTTGCAGTTGTCAGTAGACATTGTCATCCAAAGGCCTTCCACAATAGCCTTAACTTCAGAGAAGTATATTCCAAACAGGAGAGGTCCAAGCACTCAGCCCTGTGGTACACCACTGGTAAATGGCCTCTTACTGGATTTGGATGAACCCACTTTAACCATGTGTCCTGTCTGTGATCAACTGGCAATCCATCTGGTGACATAGGGGATTTATCACCAGTTTTGTGAGTTTATTTATACTATCTGAGTGGGGAATTGTGCCAAATGCCTCGGTCAAGTTAAGGTAGGCAGTATGTACTGTTTTATCTTTTCCATGGTCTTCGTGAATTTCTCAGTGAAATCCGTCGGTATGTCCTACCCATGACAAAGCCAAATTGAGTCAGGTACAGTGGTTTGAGGTTTCAGGTCCATGATTATTCTTTCCATGACCTTACATAAAAGACTAGTCAATCTTATAGGTTTGTAATTTCCCAGATCAGTAGATGATCCCGCTTTATTCAGTGGGATGACTGTTGCTCTATCAGGACATAGCCAGTCCAGAAGCTGTGGTTAGAAAGAGATCCTAATGGGCCTGATAAGTCCTGGATTAAGCTGTTTAAAAGGCAAACTGGTATATCACCAGACCCCAATGTAGCCATATTTTTAGTTCTAGAGAGTGCAGTGGCAACCAGTACCTTGGTGATAATTGGTGTTGGAGTGGTGGAGGGTATTTCTTGGGGGACAACTGTTGGTGATAGGGAGGTGAAATTTGACCTGAATTTCCCAGCCTGTAGATTTGCTATGTCTTCTGGCTGAGAATAGGTGATGCCATTTACAACTAATTCTGCACATTGTTGAGTGTTGCTCTTAAGATTGTGGACATAACAAATATGCCTTATGGTTGTCCTTAGCTTTGGAGGCCATTTTTACCTCAAAGTCTGCTTTCACAGACTGCTTTTCTGAGTTACTTGTTTAGACTAATGAGGGACTTTTTGCTCAGTTCTGCACATTCCCTCTTATTTCTCAACAGGATTTTCTTTCTTTTGATCATAGATTCATAGAATGTTACTATGTGAATGGCCCTAGAATCCTTACAAGCCTAGCCATATTTATCCTGAATTGCTCCGGTTGTCAGTGGTTAGGTGAGTGAAGTTCACAGAGATAAGGCACTGTGGTAGTTAATACTAACTTCCTCTGTTGAGGAGAGACATTGGTGCCACCCCAGGAGTGAATTTGTTTCAGAGAAGTGGTAGTCACTGATAAATGTATCTGTCTCTCCAGCTTGACCTGTTCATGTCAGAGGCTAGGTTAAGATCATTGGAGCAAGTGTCCCTTGTGCTGTTTGATTTATGAATGTGTAACATTTCTATCAAGGTTGGGTCACAGACTACCTGTGAGCCAGTCACAGATCACCCCTTAGCAACCTGTAGGCATGAGTGTCGGAACCATATGGTGAGATAGAGCCTCCCCCCCTTTCAACAGTTGCCCAGTGTGCCCTGAAAATGCTGCCAGAGTAGCAATCACAAGGAATCATTTGCATTGACACTTCAGAGGAAACTGTAAGCTCAGGCAACTGGAAAAATGACAATTTGAGTAATAAATCATCTTTATCTGGTGGCCCAAGCTCTCACTTACCATGGAAATGCCTATGCAAATGTTTCTAAGGCATACCAATCAATGTCTTTCATTAAACATTTTTGAGAAAGCCAAAAATAACAGCAGATTGAAGGCTCAAAACTAGGGACAATTTTAACAATTATTCATTGACAATTTTAACAGAGCAGGTTTCACATCAACATGCACTTCTGGAATAAAAGTATGAAACTTTAATGTCTGGCATTAGTGACACACTGTATTCATCTGCATACCTCTCAAGTTTCGCTTAAGAAATCTGAACAAAGCTAGAAGTGATGCGGGTATAAAGGGCCAAAATCAGGAACAGATTTTTAATATTGCGCTTACAAAACTTGAAAACAGCTAGTATAACGTGTTTTCCACTACCATTCATTTTCTGAAAGATGTGAAGTCTCAGACTCAAATGCTTCATTATTTAGTGAGCACAATCCTTAATTGTTTACCAGATTTTATAAAAAAACAGACCTAAAACATTAGGCAATTATCAGGACATTCTGCTAAATTTTGGACAATTGATAGGTATGATCCTAAATGATTTACCAGAAAATCAAATATTTGGTAAGTCAGCTGTTCTACAGACCCTTTTCAGACACAACCCATGATCAATAACAGTAAAGTCAAAACTCTACAAAAATAAAATAAGACACTGAATTTATGTACATATTGTACAGTGGAGATGTGTATTCTACATGTAAAGTTTAATTTCCATAAGTTGGTGCAGACTTGCTTGTTTTTGCTTTTCACCCACTGAGTACTAAGTTAGGCTTTTGCAATCCTGTCTAACAGCCTGTATTAGGCAGTATTTACCACAAATTTACATTTCACTGGCACTAGACTAACTTATAATACAGTAACCATTTTGCTGTATTTAATTATTTACTCATTCATTATCTTACACCCACTTTATCTTGTTCAGGATCATGATGAGTGTATGCAGAGATGTCCTGACAAGCTATGAGAGTAAGCTATAAAAACAGTTTAGAGCCATAGATATTCCAAGGCCATTCATGCCTTGCCAGTACCCTCCCTCGGGCAGCACCACCTTTTTCCAGGAGGGCCATACTAGTGCAACCCAGAGTAAAATTGTGGATACCCATTGAGTCACTAGTTTTTGTTCAAAGTAAGATAGAGAATTGCACTGCTTAACATGTTGGGGAAATTTATTCCAAAGGATTGGGAGGTGCTGACTTATAAGCATGCTTCTTCACTGTGCTGTATTTATCTGTTGAAAATGTAGGTCCCTGGTTCAAATATTGGTGGAAAAACAGGAAGTCCAGGACAACTAGCTCTCTAATGGTGCAGTACACAAGACAGGTCTCCTCTCAAAATTCTGTAAGCACTGAATAAAGGGTGTGATGGCATGAGGTATTGCCATCTTTGCCAGGGAGAATAGGGCAGTGCATGTGTAACATATGCCAGCATAGTTAGTTGGAGTTTTGTAAATAATTTTGTGTCAGTTGACTATCACAGTGACTTGTACAGATGCTTGTGTTAAAAATATATCAACAGTGCTATTATAACTGATTAAATGTAAATGTTTAAACAGAATTATGGAAGGGCAGCGTAGAAGTTTTTGAAATTGTTCTATAATTGTTCTAATACTGCCACAGATCTGAGCAAAGCTCTGAGTATGTATTGTACAAGAATCAGGTGACCAAATGTGATGCCATTCTATAACCAGCACTGAGAGGATGGAACTCTTAGAGAAGCTTGTGTTGTTTTCTTTGGAACCTGATGTAAAGATCTATGTCAGTTATCACAGTGCAATTCAGTTGAGTTGAGTTCAGTTCAATCATTTAGAAGCTTATCACATTGCCTTGTGGAAGTAAACACTTTAGCATCTAATCTTGCCTTGCTGTATTAAGTTAGCTAGGGGACAGTTATTCTTTAGACAGTCAGAAAATACAGTGAAATTAGTTAAGTATTGTTTTTCTGCATCTGTTTGCATCTGTCCAACTGTGTTATTTTTATTTCTACTCTGATGAAACTCTGGTGTTTATTTTACATACATATTTAGTATTCTCATGTTTTCTATATTATTATTTATTATTAAATATTTTTAGACCTTTCATTGTGACTGATCTTTTAGAGAGTACTTTTATCATCTTGAAAGTACTTGTGCTTATTTTATTGATGCCTTAGCCACTCTGAAAAGCCTTGCTGTGTCGGTTACACTCTACCATTTATATTAGTATTGATTTTACTCAGTATAATTGGATCCCCTTGTAAGAGCATGAGAGTGGTTGACTGATGGCAGCATGGTTACCTTATAGCCTGGGCAGAGGGGGTACAGCTAGTAAATCTGTACCAGCCTTTCCCAAGAGTATGTATGAAAATCAAATACTCAGGTGTGGGTGCATCAGTTACTTGGAACTGGGACACAGTGCTCCAAAGTGAGTCTTGTTTGGCATCTGGAGAGACAAATAGTCCAGTCCACTTTCTAGAGCATGTTTCCTGTGTGCTCTTGGAGGAAATTGTGCTTGATACTGAAAATACTGTGTAAATCCATTTTTGTTTTTAGTGACTGTCTGTCAGTGACATTAGTGGTGAGGATTGAGACTCGTGGATTACTGGCCCAGGGTAGAGAGGCCATCACAAGGGAAGAGAGTGTTCTGCCTCTCCTGGTAGCTCAGGAACTTTAGGCCACTGATTGTATAGTGTAGGAACCTTTGGGGTCTTTTTCATTTTTTGATATGTTTACTGAGATACATCCCAGTTAATTGGCCTGATCAATGCTAACTGTAAGGGAGTGATTGCCTCTTTAAACTGTGATGATATTCCCTTGGCAATTAGGATGGCTAAATAAAAGGATTTCCTGACAACAGTTGTCACATGATGATCAAAAGAGAGGTAGCTATCAGCCCAAGTTTCTAGGTCCCTGACAAAATAATCATTTTTGGTGTGTGGGTTATACAGTATGATGTTGAGGAAGGGCTGTTTACCAAAAGTGACACTAAACTTTTTAGCATTTAATCTGAGCTTAGTATTAGTACACCAAGGCTTTACTTGGTAGAGATCATTCTGGGGAGTTTGGGTATTGTAGGGTGACTTAATAATGACCTCCAGTTTGCAGTCATCTGCAAACAAAGTTCCAGAGTTTACCAGGTTAACTAAACAGGATCTACCCTTTACAAATCAAAATTGTCAGGGGTCAAGTCAAACAAGAGTCTTGATATCACAATTTATGTGGTTAGTTATGATACATCCCACGGTTCTGCAGATGAGACTTTCTAAGGCTGATAGGACTTTAAATACCCAGGTCAGCTGTAAGGCCACCCTTACCAACGGGCATCACCACTGCAGTGTACTACTTATAAGAGACAAAGACAGTAGCTAAAGTTAAATTAAACAGGTTGGAGAGTGTCCGCAAGGGATGTTTAGTACTATTATGCAACCAGGTATATGATTCATAGTACCAAATAATGACACAATCAATAGGATCATTGTATACAGATATCTGACAAAACCAAGCATCTTGCATAATTTTTCTTATCTAGATGTTATAGTTTTATGAAATGTTTTTGGAGAGTAACAGATATTTTAGTAAGCTTTATGATGTACATAAATGGGGCAGTCCCTGGCAATACAGAATATTTTGACTATGGCTTTCGCTGAAATTAAAACCCTAGAAAAGGACTCCATGGGTACTGTCCCCTGCATCTGTACCCCCTACTTTCTCTTCATCCTGGCATTGCCAAATCATTTAGATTACTTTTTTCTTGTTTTCTCACAGTCTGTTGACTCTTCAGATTTTTCTGCATTGTTTCAATATGTCTGGACTGCCAATGATTACACCATAATAAGTGAGGAGGAAATAATCAAATTAAGCCAGAGGCCTCAGCAGCCCCTAACCCAACCCCCAAAGTCAATGGGTTACAGATGCTCTGATTAGAATTTTAGAGCTTTTTTTCCCAAATCTTTTGAGCCAAATTTGGTGTGAATAAAAACTGTAGCTAAAGAAAAAAATTCATTCTTACTCTTCATTGTCATCCTGCATCCTCTAATACTCCCTAAATGGCCATGACTGGAGTGTAATCACTTTGGACAAAATAACAGAATTAAGCTGATATTCTGGAGGCTACTGCTTGGGCTTTAGAAGCTATGAGATTTTAGATGTTATGAGCTATATTTTATAGTTTTTTTCCCAGGCTTTTCTTACACTTATGGCATGGACAAAAATAATGACTAGCTAAAGGAATGCAGTTTAATTTTTTCTTTTATGGAAGAAATAGATTCTACTCAAGGCTTAATGATCAAAGCTGATAAAAAAGCAGTCTCCAATAAACTGTCAAGATAAATGCTTGCAAAGATATATGTATCATTGATCTCCCTGTTAAAAGAAAAAAAACATGAAAAAAGAATAGATAGCAACTTTTTCCACATAAGACTTGTTTTGTGCACCCTGTAATTTCTTGGCAAGAAACATCTGTGGTCTCTCCAAAGGTTGCAGGTGTCTGGTGAGATACATACAAAAGGGAGCACTGTACTCAATTATTGGTCTGATGAGGGCCAAGTATAATGGAACTATAACACTCTTACATCTAAATGTGATGCCTTTACTTATAAGACGTGCCACATAGAAGAATTTCCTTACTACTATGGAAACATGAGGGTCAAAGTTCAGATTGCTATTAACCTGAGTACCCATATCATTTACCTCTTGGTCTACTCTTAGGGGTGTTTGGTCTATAATGTATTTAACAGGGATGTCAGCTTTTCCAAAGGGAACAATAGTGCATTTTTTGCATTTAGGTTTAATCTGTGGCTTTGGCACCAATCATTTGTCTGTGTTAACCCTGCCTGCAGTATATTAACATTACTGGGGGACGCAATGATTGTTCTCAATTTGCAATTATCAGTGATTTGGTCAGCCACAGGCCATTAAAGTTGCCTGGACTTCTGAGAAATAAATTCCAAACAGAAAGGAGCTCAGCACAGAACCCTGTGGTATGCCACTTGTGACTGGTCTTTTGCTAGAGGGGAGGTCACCCACTTTGAAAGTATGTGTCCTGTCAGTGAGCCAGCTGGCTACCCATCTGGTAATGTAGGGGTTAATTCCCAAATGGGAGAGTTTCTTTATAATACTTCAGTGGTGAATTGTGCCAAATGCCTTAGCTAGGTCAAGATAGGTGGTATGCATTGTCTTTCCCTCATCCAGGGCCTTGGTGACTTTCTCAAATAAGTCAACCACGTTTAACAGACATGATCTACTTTTAACAAATCCGAACTGGTTTGGGTCCAGAGTTTGGAGATTAACTATGTCCTTGTTAATAAAGTCCATAATAATTCTTTCCATGACCTTGCAGATGAGGCTAGTCAAGCTTCAGTCTTCAGTCTTCGGTTCACCCACATCAATAATGCATTGGACCAGAAGTTGACTCCACTGTGTCCTATCAACTGCTGCTTCTTTAACCTTCCTTCCAAGTAATATGCAGGTGACAGAGGTCTATTGTTACAACTCCTTTCCAGTTTTGTCAAGGTCTGCCTGGTCTTTTCTTGTATCTAGCTAGTTTCCCAGTTGAGGGATTGTACAGGAATCCTGCTAGTACCCATACAGTTAACATGAGCAAACTAACGTAGTGTTCTTTTCATAATGTTAGTTTCAAGTTTCAGTTGTTGCGTTCTTTCCTTAACACTCATTTTTTACTTTGTCCTTCCACGATATTCCCAGAATGTATCTTAACCATTTATGATGAGCGGCCTCAAGTTTTCTCATGGATGATGCTGTGATTGGCCATAGCTTAGTGACATCTAACAGTGCAGACAGCACCGGTGCTCTGTATACCTTCACCTGTGTTTTCTGATCTCCAGATTATGTAGTCTATTGAATGCTGCACTTGCTTTTCCAAGTCTAACCAGAACTTCCTTCTCACAGTTATTTGTACGAGAGATGAAACTGCCCAGGTAGCAGAAGTTCTCTGTCGTGTCTAATATTGATCCTTCAACCGTTATGTCTTTGTTGTCATTCCATGCTTCACTGACCAACATTTTGCATTTGTCAGGATTCATTTTGAGGTCTACATTTCCACCGTATATCTCCACTGATGTGGTCATTGCTTTCCACTCCATGTTGCAGCAGTAAGAGCCATATCATCAGCAAAGTCCAAGTCACATAGTTCCTTGTAACTGACACATTTCAGTCTCACTAAGTTTCCATGTAATGCTTTCCACATGACCCAGTCAATAGTTGTTGTGAATAATAACACAGGCTGTATACATTCCTGTCATACACCAGTGACCACCACAAACCAGTCACTGTACTCATTATTCATAGGTTCATAGGTTCATAGGCAGGTACTAGGCTATCTGCCCAAAGGCATTTATAAGCCTAGCCAGAATGTGTTGGCTTTTGCCGCCCACTTAGATTAGTTCCCTGTGCCTCTGTCCAGCAGAGCCACTGAAGTGATCC
The DNA here is from genome assembly GCF_019279795.1 of Protopterus annectens. Taxonomy (NCBI): domain Eukaryota; kingdom Metazoa; phylum Chordata; order Ceratodontiformes; family Protopteridae; genus Protopterus; species Protopterus annectens. Next base: position 1,195,830,728 of record NC_056726.1, read on the forward strand.
CCAGGGTAAACTTTCTGTTTCCCATCCACACGTCAAGGTTTCTCTTGAAGAGTGTTAGTGAGGATCTCTGCCTAATGTAGATTTAAATCTTGTTCCAAAGCATGGGAAGTCTCTGGGAAAGGAATCTATCCCTCCAGTATGTCCTATTTATTGTTGTGGTGAGGTTTAGATCCCTAGAGCATGTGGCTTGAGGAGATAAGGTTTTCTTTAGGTGGAGCATGTCCATCAATTCTAGGTTGGACATGGCCTTGTATGTCAGGCAGAGATCACCTCTGAGTAGGTGGTATGCAACCGAGTACAGCTGGAGGCTCTTCAGTCGAACTGCATAGGGCATCTGTTTGAGGCCAGTGATCCTCTTGGTGAGATACTTCTGTGGTCTTTCCAGCTGTTGCAGGTGTCTTGTAAGGTACATCCCAAATGGGGCATTGTGCTCTATGATGGTCTGATGAGTGATGAGTAGAGGGGCACAATGACCTCTTTTGAGCGGGATGCAAACCCTTTTGTGATTAGGTGGGCCACATAGAAGGATTTTCTAACTACTTTGGCAATGTGATTATCAAAAGAGAGATTACTATCTACTTGGGTCCCCAGATTCCTTATTACGTCTTCCGTATTTAGGGGACTACCACCTATGTGGTAGTTTGTGGGTATTTTGTTTTTTCCAAAGGGGATGACTATGCACTGTTTGGCATTTAGCTTGAGGTCATGATTTTGATTCCAGGTATCCGTCTCAGTGAGACCCTTTTGGAGGATGTCTGTGTCAGCCGGAGAGTCAATTATAGCCCCTAGTTTGCCGTCGTCTGCAAACTTGGTGAGCCATAGTCCTCCTGTGCTTGCCTGTACCTCTGAGAAGTATATTCTGAACAGGAGGGGCCCCAGGACTGAGCCCTGGGGAATGCCACTTGTAACCGGTGTACAGTCAGACCTAGCTCCCGTAACTCTCACCATGTGGGTTCTGTCCGTGAGTCAGCTGGCAACACATCTTGTGACATAGGGGTTTATGTTCAGGCTGGTGATCTTGTCTATAATACCAGAATGGGGAATGATGTTGAAGGCCTTTGCGAGGTCTAGGTAGGCTGTGTGAACCACCTGTCTCTCATCTATAGCCTTGATAACTGTCTCAAAGAAGTCCACCAGGTTTAGGAGGCATGATCTGCCCTTAACAAAGCCGACCTTGGTAGGGTCAAGTGTTTGGAGGTTCCCAATGTCTCTGCTAATGAGTTCCATGATGATGCGCTCCATAGCCTTGCAGAACAAGCTAGTCAGGCTTATAGGGTGATAGTTCCCAGGGTCTGTTGTGGCTCCACCTTTGTGGAGTGGAATAACTGTTGCTGTGCAGCACTCTATGGGTACATAGCCTGTGGACAGGCTAAGTTTGAACAGTGTGTTTAGGTTAGAGGTTAATTCATCTTTGAGCTTGTGTAAGATGCAGCGTGGGACACCGTCTGGTCCCATTGATGCTGTCTTTTTTGCTTTGGAGAGGGCTGTTTTAACCTGAGTGATTGTGATTTCAGGGGCTCTACATTCTTCAGCTACTCTCTACCCTTATCTATCCATATAAAAATTAACAACCCTTCGATTAGTTAATAAGGTACTAGTAGCTACCCTAAAGTCCAACAACAAATCTGGAGATAGCTTGTTCTCAAACTCTATTGGTAACTCTTGGAACACACTTCCAACTGAACTAACAGCCCTTTCTTCTACCCCACTTTTCAAGAAGCAATTAAGAATCTTCCTCAAAGCCCAATGGCTATGCCCATGCACAAATCCTGACTGACACTTTCTCCCCTAGCAGAACCATTCTTTACTATCTATCTTTAACATGTTATTTCAGATGCTCTGATATTCTCTTTGAATTCCTACTGTAGTAGCTCACCTTCTAAGCTTTGGTAAACTTTATAAACAATGTTATCCTCAAAAAAAAAAATTAAAAAAATAAAAAAATAAATAAATAAAATTATTTTGTATTAACCTTTTACTCAAAAATTTTAACTTATTTAGTCTTCATTATATTTTCTAGCCATTTCGGGTTTGTTGTTGTAACAGTACTATATAAATGTTCCTGTGTTTGAAATGTTTTACCTATGTCTGACATTAACTGTATTGTATATGGTCATGATTTCTGTCTTGTAAATTGTCTCAATGTGGAACTTTTCTCCCTGGGCCTCCGCTGAAAATGGACATATATCCAGATTGGCTATCCCGGTCAACAAATGTAAAATAAAAATAAAAATAAAATAAAAATTCTGGTATGGTTATGGGCCCTTGTGGGGGTGAGAGGGGGGTGAAGTTTGCACTGAACCTGTCTGCCAGGATGTTGGCGATATCGGTCGGTTCAGTGTATTTTTTGCCATTCTGCACTAACTCCAAGCAGATCTGAGCATTGCCACTTAAATTCTTGACATAGCTAAATAATGCCTTGTGGTTATCTTTGGAATCCTTGGCAATTTTTCTTTCGAAGCTCACCTTAGATGATTTTATGAGGGATCATAGTTTCTTGCTGATACTGATCAGGGATGTCTTGCCTTCCTGGGATTCTATTCTTTTCTGTACTAGTTTCCTCCTTCTACTGCACAGCTTGTTTATGGCAGGGGTCCACTAAATTGGTTTCCTTTTCTTGGAGGAGTGAGTCTTGATTTTGCTTGGTATAGCACGATCCATGCATTCTTGCAGGTGCCCATAGAATGCATTAGCAAAGGATTTTGCAGCTTGGACAACATTATCCTTTAGCATGAGGGCTTTGAAACTTTCCACCTCGGTCTTAAGTAATGTGAAGTTTGCTTTTGAGAAGTTTTTCATGGTAGTTTCCTTGTCTGGGGGTGGAATGTGGATATCCAAAGTGATTTGTTTATGGTCAGATCTAACCAGCAAGGGGTTGACCTCCAGTGTGGAACACCAGTTGCCCATGTTGGTGATGACCAGGTCCAATATGTTGTCACCTCTGGTGGGAGTGTTGACCAGTTGATCCAGGGCGTTTGAGTTTATAAATTCTAGGATATGTTGGGCAAGGGAGTTAGTACTTGAGTAGTTCTCCCAGTTAATGTTTGGGTAATTGAAATCACCCAATATTAGGGTGTTTGGTAGGACCTTTATGTTTCTCAGTGTTTCCAGAAATGCGGAATGGGGGTCCTGGGACATGGTGGGTGATCTATAGCAAGCTACAATTTGAATTGCAGTTTTGCCCATTGTTAGTTGCACGTGGATGATCTCTGAAGCATCGTGCTGTGCCACTAACCTGGAGGTGTGGGTATCCTTGATGAATATGGATACACCCCCACCTTTTGTATTCCGGTCCAGGTTTTGTAGCTAAAATGTATAGTATGAGTTGTAGCCTGGTAGTGCTGGGGTACTCTCTGGAGCCTTAAACCAGGTTTCTGTTACTGCACATATATCGATTTTCTCCATACTGAGGAGTGCCTCGAGTGGGTACATTTTGAGGTTTAGACTTCTGGCATTGAGTAGCATTACCCTCAGATTTTTGTTACTTGCACTATTTATGGCAGTGGGTTTGTCTTTTGAGCCTTGCCTAAAAACGGCACTATGGGGGTGGCAAGAGCATTGGCCAGTATTCAAAAGCCTAAGGGTGACAGGTGCAAGCTGTTTCTAGTGAAGCAGCGTGGCTTGTCGAGCATGTCATCCCAGGCAGACACACACTGGATCCCCTTTGAATGACACCAGAAACTTAGCCAATTGTTGAAATTGATAATTTTTTTCTTTATACCATGGTATCATTCTTGGTGAGGGCAGGATGCTACTCAGGGTCAGGGTCATACCGGCCTGGGCTACATAATCAGGGAGCTCTTCCATGTCTCTTTTCATGTAGTCCAGGGATGTACTGCTCAGGTTATTCACATCAACATGGACAATGACAGAGCCATATTTATAATTGTTCTGGAGTGACCTGAGTGCTTGTGTTCTGTGGCGGATCCTGGCACCTGACAGACAGCTAACAGTAACCTTCTCCTTATTCAGCCTAGTGAGTGGCACGTCAGTGTGCCTGACTATAGAGTCACCTATTACAAGTATGTTGGCTTTGTTATTTTGACTTAAGGGCTGTGATTGTGTGATTCACCCGGACTGTGCACTTGCTTTCTTGAAGAGTGTAATGAATTTTGGAGGAATCCCGTATTCTGCCAAGATGTGCCATAGCTACCGTTATGCATATGGTCAAAGGTTTTTTGAAATCCACAAATCTGACAATGACTGGTTTCTTCCCTGCTATTGCTTTTACTATGATTTGCCTTATTGCAAATATCCGGTCAGTGCAGGATCAACCAGACCTAAATCCAGCCTGTTTCTATCTGAGTCTGCAATCAACTGCGCCTTTCAGTCTATTCAGTAATACACTGGCAAAAACTTTTCTTGGGACTGACAACAATGTGATTCTATGCCAATTTGTGCAGTCTCTAAGATCTCCCTTTTTTGATAAAGGGATGATGATGCCATTTTTCCATTCATTGGGTACCTTTTCTTGAGTTCATATGTTATTCAACAGACATATGAAATATTCCACTGAAGATGTAGCATGCTTTAGCAACTCTAATTGTATCTGGTCTGTTCCAGGAGCTTTTCCATTCCTTAGTTTGGCTATGGCTTCCTTTACTTCAATCTCACTAAAGTATGCCAAGTTCACATCCAGAATCATTGTTGACACGTGGTCATCATTGCCAATGTCATGCAGATCATTTGGTGTGGGGCAGTTTCACACAGATTCAAAATGTTCTGGCCATGCCTTTAAATGTTCCTCGTGCTTTTGCAGTTTTTTCCATTTGAAATCTAATAAGTGGCCTCTGTTTATTCTCATCCGTATGTACTTTGGAAACATGATATAATGCCCTGGAATTTCTAATTGCTACCGCTATTTCTGCCTCTGTTTCCACACCCCAGGTATCACTTCTGTGTCACTGTTAGACAGAGGCACAGTATACTAACCTCGGAAAAGGGCATAGCAAAATTAATTTAAAATGGGTGGCGAAAGCCAAACACACTCTGGCTAGGCTTATAAATGCCCTAGGGCAGATAACCTAGTATGAACCTATGAACCTATAACTTTTTGTCATTCTTGCACATCTTTTTGACCAGTATATCTTTCTGTTTATATTCTTCAATCACAGTGTCTAATCACTGGCCAGTCTGGTATGCCTTCTCTCATCTTTATTTACAATCATGTCATGAATCAATGGCTTTCCAAGTTTCAACTGTAATTCATGTTTCTTTTCTTTTGCCTCTCTTATACCCAATTGTTGCTTCTGCACTATCTTTGATGATTGTCTTGAACTGTCCCCATTGCTTTTCAATGTCGCCATCTACACTCTGTAGGACACAGAATCAGTTTTTGACCTTGATGTTGTATCTAGTTTGATGTCAGGTGATGTCACCATGTCAATGCAAAATTGAGGAGATAATGTCTTTTTTCTTTTGGTTCTTGAGTTTTGTTTTCATTGATGCAACCACAAGGTAGTGATCATGTGCGACATCAGCTCCCCGTTGTACTCTGACAACTTGAAGCATGTAACGTTAGTTTGGTGAAATGGCTCTGTAAGTGTACTGAAATACTTCTGTCATTGATTGGTTCCCAACTGTCAAAGTTTTTGATGCCTCCTTGCTAAGCAGTATGCCAACTCCATTCTCATGCCTATCACCACCTGAAAACAGAAATGTGACACCTTTTGAAATAATCTTGCCTGATCCAGTCCATTGCATTTTGCTGATTCCAACAACCAACAGATTGTAACGCTTCATCTCATGTATGATTTCTGCCAATCAACCAGTGCTATAGGCTGTACGAACATTCCAAATGCTGACGTGTAATGGATGTAGGAGTCAGGATTTCCCTCATCGAGGACTGAACTTTCTTTTGGCTTTTATGATCCCTTCATCAAGTTAGAAGTTCTCTTGTTCAAAGACATTGCAATTGGGCTTTCTCCTGCCATACTGAGCTGAAATGAGTTTTGTCTTCTTGTGGTTTCTGTTGTAGTATACATTTTTACCTGAGAGAGTTGCAAGCCCTCTGCAGAAACTGTTTTTCAGGATTGAGTACCTCTTGTGTTAGTCAACCATTTTTCTATCTGTCCACCTCGCATAGCTCCCTAGTTGATTCTTCTGTCATGTGACCTTCACCATGATGGCATAGCCTCAGCAGGCAGAACCCTATACAGAGTGTTCACCACTCCACCACTATGAGGTACAGGTCAGATTTTAGAGCTCATGGGCCCATAATTCCCATGGTCAGTTGATTGTCCCCCCTTTGTGCAGAAGGATTACTGTTGCTGTCCTCCATTTCACTGGAACACAGTCAGTTCGCAGGCTGTGGTTAAACAGGTATCCAAGTGGGTCTTCTAAGTCATGTTGTAAGGTGTTTAAAAGGTAACATGGGTGTTGTTTGGTCTCACTGATGCTGTGTTTTTGGCCTTGGAGAGTGCCGAGATGACTGCTCTCTTGGGATAAAGGCTGAGAAATGGTGTCAGGTATACTTTGGGGAATGACTGAAGTGAACAGGGGGGTGAAGTTTGCTCGAAATCTGTCAGGCAACAGGTTGGCTATTACATCCAGTTGAGTATGGGTGGTACCATCCACAACCAGTTCAGCGCATAGCTGGATATTTCTTTTTAGATTCGGATGTAGTTAAAGAATACTTGTGATTATCCTTAGCTAGGGAGGCTATTTTTACTTCATAATTAGCTTTGGAGGACTTGACAAGATCTCTGATTTGTTTGTTTATGCTACAAAGGGATTTCTTCCTCTGCTAAGCCAGTTCCCTCTTGTTCTTGGACATTAGTTTCTTTCTCTTGTTGTATAGCCTGGTTATACTAGGAGTCCACAAGGGTGGCTTGTTTTTTTGGCAAAACCTGGTTTAATCTCGTCAGGTACAACCGATTCTATACAACTGCTTAAATGGTTACACAAGGCATTGGTGTTTAACTCAGCATAGGAGTCCATGTTATTTGCATTCTAGGGAGCTTTGAAACTTCTTATACAATCACTTAGTAGGAAGTCATTTGTCTTTGAGAAATCCTTAAGCATTTTTGAGCTTAATGGAGTATCTGGTCTTATAATTACATCAAACGAGACTGATTTATGGCCCAATCTTACCAGGGAAGACATCACATGGGGGGGGGGGGTGCAATGCTCACCCATGTTAGTACTATGCCCAGGACATTTGAGCTTCTTGTGGGTGTGCTGACCAGCATTTGCATTAGAAGGTCCAGGGACTTCTGAGTTAGCATATTTGTGGTCATGTATGTTTCCCAGCTGATGGTAGGATAATTAAAATTACCAATGAGTAGGTGTTGGGCTGTATGTCAAGTGTCTCCAGTAAGTCCAGGTATAAGGTATGCTTTTCCTGTTTTATGGTGGCGGACGTATAGCTAGCTATGATGCGGTAGAGTTCTTTCCCTAGAGTAGCTCAAGACAATTGTACTGTTTGACCAGTCTAAAGGAGTACTTATCCTTAATGAAGGTAAGATGAAGGCACCTTTCGTACTTTCATGCTCAGTTTGTGGTCTGAACATATGGAAGGCATTGCCTGTTTTGATGACTGCAGAAAGCATCTTTCAAAGTAAGGACTGCTTTCAGGGAGTGCAGTTTCTTGTTCAGACTACTAGAATTAAGCAGCAGTTTGCCTAGAGAGGATTTTGTTATGTTGCGAGGTTGTTCATTTTGACACTGCCTAAAAAAGGCAAACTAGGGGTGACTTTTGCCTTTGCCAGTATCCAAAAGCCTAGGAGAGACAAATGCAGACCATTGCTGGCAAAGCAGCATGGCCTGTCATCTATGTCTTCCCAGACTGACAGATAGAGGATCCCCTTGGACTGACATCAGAAGCTAAGCCAATTGTTAAAGTCAATCAATATTTGTTTGTATTGCGGCATCATCATCAGAGAAGGTGGAATGCTGCTTAAGGCTAGGCTTATACCTGCCTGTGAAACGTAATCTGAGATCTTAGTCATGTCTCTCTTCATATAGTCCAGTGAGGTATGTCTCAAGTCATTCATCCCCACATGGACTATAACAGAGTCATAACGGCACTTGTGCTTGGGTGACTTGAGTGCATCAGTGACTTGACAGATCCTGGCACCTGCCAGGCAGCTCACTGTAACCTGCTCCACAGAGGAGTCACCTATGACCAATACATTAGGTTTTGTGGCGTTGTGCCTTATAGGCTTATTTGTTGAGATACTGGTGTGTGTGTTATTATGTGTCATGGTTGTTTTTTTTTGCATTGTTATGTGCGTCAGTTGTTTCCATTTGTGAGGCCTCTGATAGTTTGGTAAGTTACTAGTAAGTACCTCTGCATATGTGGATTTATGTGTCATGCCCTTTAGTGTTGCAAGTGTGTGTGTGCTGATGACCTATTTGGCATTTCATTTGTCTTTATGTGATAGTCTTGCCTCCAATTTCTTAGTGTAACTACATCTCTCACATAAAGTCTTTGCTTGTTTCAGGTATAAGTGGTTGTCAGTTTACATGAGACAATCAGGATGGCCATGTCTATCAGGCTAGCCAAAGAGAGATAAACGGAAACTGCCTGTCCACTATAGCAGGCTCTTACTGTACATTTTATTAGGGAAGGGAATGGGTTCCTTTGACAGGACTGTGCTTGTAGTGATGAGACAGCAAGAGGCACCTATACATTTTGTAGGTTAAGGATGATCGATAAGGCATTGCTGATCAGTGCACAACTGATTTGCTCCTAGAGCAGGAAAAAAAGCTTGGAAGAGAAAATCTGAGATTACAGCTTTTGCATCTGTACAGGGCACTGCTAACTGACTCTGTGTGAAGAGCAACACTGCACAAATGTGAGGCTTAAATACAAGCAAAGAGAAACAGGTTTTAAGCTAACTACTAAGCAGGAAGGCACACAGCCTTCCACCAGCAATCCCCAACTCAAAGTTAGATTGGCACACTTCTGCCACAAGTGTGCAAAAAAAAAAAAAAACTCCTTCTTAATGTAGAATAGCTGGTTTAGAGCCCAAATGTAACAAGACCACACAAACTATCTACAACAACCCTGCAACTAACAGATACAATGTAATATAATGCAATTAACTACTTAAAGCAGGAGCAGACAGTAACATTTTGTTTTCATTTTTGAAACTGCTAAGGTATAGTCACAGTATATAACAGAAGTGCAAAAAAAAATACTTTAGAGCACTTTTGTGTGTTTCCCAGCTCATATAGACTAGATAAACATCTAATGCCACTAGATAAATAATCCCAGTCCTCCTAATATAAAAGCACAGTAAAGGAGTGTCCAGATTGAAATGCTACCACAAACAAATTTAAAATACATGAAATGCTATCACAAACAAATGTAAAGATATGGATACAACTGTGCACTTTAAACAGCTTATAGAAGTGTGATTATTCAATAAAAGTTCTTTGCTTTGTATAAATGAGCCAAGAACCACTCAACTGTATAGAATTAATAAAGGTACTAAAAAATAGATAAGTTAATTAATAAGCCTCCAGCCAATAAAACCACATGCAGAAATCTCAAGAGTTTCTCCATCCTAAACAGAACAGGCTACATCCCAGTGTACTAGATCAGAATCAGAGTCAGAATCAGAAATACATTATTGATCCTGCAGGAAATTGCTTTTGTTACAATTGCACAGATAAACTCAGACACAATGTAGACCAAACACGTTACATAATTAGATATGACAGCTACTATACACACTTATGTTACCCCACATATATACCAGCAATGCCTGACATAGGTACAATGTTGACTACAGCCAAAGTATTAGATGAGTTTGATATCACATATAGTAGTGACATTAAAGGAAGAGCCTTCATGTGCAGTTACCACTTACATTAGGACATGGGGTATTGCACATTACAATACTTTAACTAAGGTATGGCATATTGCATGAAGGATACTTGCTTTGACCATTAATATTGCACTGAAAAAAGGAGATAAAAGAGAGGTAAAAATGATGGGGAAAAAAGACTTATGAAAAACACCAAATAGAAAACCACTGACCTCTTGAGGTAAAAATAAGTGCTTCCTAGAGTGTAAAAATACACTATTTTATCCACTACCTAGCTAGCTAGATACTGAAGTCAGAGCAAGTAAATCAGCAGAACAGACAATAATGAGGCAAAATGCACTTTTTTTCAATATAAGCAGAAGGAAATGCAAATAAATAATTCAAGATATAAACAGCAGTGTAGAAAGAAAGGAGCTTCTTAAGCTCAATTTACACTAGCGGCGGGCAGCTTAAAATCACCAGGTTTAAAAAGCACATCAACAAACAGGCTTTAGTTTATGCAGGCTTGAAAACTTTTTAGAAAAAAATAAAGGCCCAGAAATTCAGGGTCTATATTAGATCATCGAATGCTGAAAACAGCGAATGAGGATTAATCGACTCTATTTTAGCGAAAGATGAAACTTTCGAAAGTTCAGAACAGCGATTTCTTACCTAGGGAAAGAAATCGCTGTTCCAATATAAATAAAAAGAAAAGTAAACAGTTGAGAACATTGTTTTATGTGGGAGGGTGTTTGCCTCCCACAACCCCCGATGTGGGGGACTGTGCCCCCCCACACACCCCCTACTTAAATATACCAACTCCGAAACTGCACTACTGTGCAGAACATAGCAAAACACCGAAGCGGCCAAACAACTTCTTTCCCAGGGAAAGAATTCACTGTAAAGCCGCTTCGATATTTTGCCTATTCGCCGTTTGGTGTTTGACATTTACGCATTTGACAGAATGCGTATTCAGTGTCCTAATAGGAACCCGAAATTCACTATTTATCTAAGTATCACTCAAGAGACAACTTAATCAATGAAAAAAAGCATGTGAAATCATGTGCAGCCTAGATAAATTGTCTACCTCTCATATAGAACAAAAATAGCAGGCCAAGCAGATTTCTTGCAACAGAAAACCAAATGGAGTTTTACTTTCATCATCCAGCAGGGAATCACCAGCGGTGCTTTAGTTTATGCAGGCTTGAAATCTTTTTAGAACCTATTAATACCAGGTGTCCACTAGGGCGGCTTGTTTTTGCAGTTTGACTTGGGTTTATTTTGGTCTAGTACTCAATGCAGTTTTTTATATGGTTGCACAGGGTGTTTTATGCCTCTGCATAGGTTTCTGTTTTTTTTTTCTGGATTTGGGTGAGCTTGAAAACTAGCTGAATAGGGGGTAATTTACCTGACAGAGGTTCTTAAAGTTTTTGGGGTTAGGTAGGAGAATTACTTTTACCTTTATTTCAAAGGGAACACTTTGTGATTTGATCTTACCAGTGAGTACATCACAATGGGGTGTGCAGCACTCTCCCACATTTGTGTGTACCAAATCTAAGATATTTGTTCTCCTAGTGGGAGTACATACTAGCTCCTTTAGGGCATTTAAACTTACAAACTCAAGAAATCTTTGGGCCTGCATGTTAGTGGTCATGTATGCCTCTCAATTAATGAAGATGTAGTTAAAATCACCGATGAGTATGGTATTTGTCTGGATAGTGAATAGTTCTAGTAACTTCAGGTATGATGTATGATTCATAGTGGGGGTCCAGTAGTTAGCAAGAATATGGTAATGGATTTTTCTCAGGGTTAGTTGGACATGGAGTAGCTCAAGCATGTCATATTGTTTGACCAGCCTTGAGCTGCTCTTATTATTTATGTAGATAGATACACCTCCACCTTTTGCTCTTTCATGTTTAGTGGGTGGTCAGGATGCATGAAAGGCATTATAGCCATGCACTGCTGGAGTGTTTTTTCTGGCTTTGAACAATGCTTCAGTAACTGCACAAATGTCAGCATTCTCCAGGGTGAGGAGAGCTTCCAGGCACTGTAGTTTCTTGTTGAAGCTCCTAGGACTGAGCAGTAACACCTTTAGCTTGTTCTGAGTAGCTTTTGTTATGTTGGAAGGTTTGCCTGTTTGGAAATGCCTAGAAAAGACACTATGGGGTAGATAATGTTTTGACCAATATCTGAAAGCCTAGAGGTCACAGGTGAATACCATTCCTGGCAAAGTAGTGTGGCCAGTCAACCATGTCCTCCCAGGCTTGCAAGTATTGGACCCCTTTGGAATGACACCAGTAGCTAAGCCAATTGTTAAAGTTGATAATTTTCTGCTGGTATTGTGGCATTATCCTCGGAGACAGTAGAATGCTGGTCAATGCTAGGCTTATATCTGCATATGACACATAGAGCTCAATCATATCTCTCTTCATACAGTCCAAGGAGGTATGTCTCAAGTTAGAGAAAGCATATGACAGGGTGCCTAGACAGGAGTCATGATATTGCATGAGGAAGCTGGGAGTGGCAGAGAAGTATGTAAGAGTGGTACAGGATATGTATGAGGGTAGTGTGACTGTGCTGAGGTCTGCGGTAGGAGTAACAGATGCGTTCAAGGTGGAGGAGGGATTAGATCAAATATTAGCTCTGAGACCTTGCTTGCTTGCAATGGTGATTGACAGGTTGACAGACGAGATCAGACAGGAGTCCCTGTAGAATATGATGTTTGTGGATGATATTGTGATCTATAGTCAGAATAGGGAGCAGGTTGAGGATACCCTGGAGAGGTGGAGATATACTCTAGAGAGGAGAGGAATGAAGGTCAGCAGGACTAAGACAAAATATATGTGTGTGAATGAGAGGGAGGACATAGGAATAGTGAGGATGCAGATAGTAGAGTTGGCGAAGGTAGATGAGTTTAAATACTTGGTATCAACAGTTCAAAGTAATGGTGTGTGTGGAAGAGAGGTGAAGAGAGTGCAGATAGGGTGGAGTGGGTGGAGAAAATTGTTAGGAGTGATTTGTGACAGACAGGTACCAGTAAGAGTGAAAGGGAAGGTATACAAGATGGTAGTGAGACCAGCTATTTTATATGGGTTGGAAACAGTGGCACTGATGAAAAGACAGGAGTCAGAGCTGGATGTGGCAGAGTTAAAGATGTTAAGTTTTGCACTGGGTGTGATGAGGGGAGACAGGATTAGGAATCAGTATATTAGAGGGTCAGCTCATGTTGAACGGTTTGGAGACAAAGCCAAAGAGGCAAGATTGCGCTGGTTTGGACATGTGCTAAGGAGGGATGCTGGGTATATTGGGAAAAGGATGCTAAGGATGAAGCTGCCAGGTAAAAGGTAAAAGAGGAAGGCCTAAGATAAGGTTTATGGATGTGGTGAGAGAGGACATGCAGGTGGTTGGTGTGACAGAGCAAGATGCAGGGGACAGGAAGAAATGGAAACAGATGATCTGCTGTGGTAACCCCTAATGTGAGCAGCTGAAAGAAGACGAAGAAGGTGGTATGTCTCGGGTTATTCACACTCACATGGACTATGACTGAATCATAATGGTACTTAGGTGTAAGTGACCTGAGTGCTTGCATGATCTGGTGAATCCTGGCCCCTGACAAGCAAATAACTGCAATCTTCCGTTTATCGAGCCTGGTAAGAGGGACATTAGTGTCTCTCATAATGGAGTCTTGTGTGACCAGAATATTGTGTTGTAAAGTGTTTTATCTTATGGGCTTGGTAGTTCAGACACAATATGATGTGGCCTTATGTGTTGTGATGGGGATTGTCTTGTTTATATACATGCAGAGTTTCCGAGGACTGCACCTGAGAGGCCTATGAGGTTTGGGTAGGTTACATGTGAGCATCTCCAATATGTGGGTCTATGGGTGTGGTCCTTTTTGGGTGTGGTGAGTGATGTGTGTGAGTTGCTGACAAACTGTTTGTTGCTTTTTGTGTCTGTATGTGAGTGTCTAGTCTCCAGTGTTAATGTGTAACTGCATCTCTCACATACTGTATTTGTCTGATCAAAAATTAAGAGCTTGTCAGTTGTACATAAGGCAAATGTTACATTGCCTCAGGATGCCCATATCCACCAAGCTGGATGCAGAGATAGCAGGAAGTGTCCATCAATGGTTACAGGTCCTAATGTTTCCTTGAAAATATAGGAATGGAGGGTGTTTGTAACAATGAAATAAGGGTGCTGTCTTGGTGTAATCTGCAGCTAACCTAACTAGCAATGCTGCCCAGTGCCAAATCAGATGGTGTCTGAGCAATAGTCCTGGGTGCTATTATAAGGTAACTAGCACAGTAAACATTCACAATATAATAAAGATAAGCAATGTTCCCAGATGATCTGTACAGGGAACTGGCATACTGAACAGCTCAGTGCAAACTTGCTAAATGTATACCAGCACTGGAAATACAGAAAACTGACTACCGTGCCCTCTGGCCAATACGTGACCACACATAGATCCCTTTTGAGTGGGTCCCAACTCAGATAGACCAGCTAAATATCTACTGCCACAAGATGCATAACCCCAGTCATCCTAATGTAAAGGCTTAGTAAAAGACTGATTGGAAGGAAATTCTACCACAAACAAACTTAAAGATACAGATACAACAGTGTACTTTAACTAGCTTATGCAAGTTTGATTCTTCAATACAAATACTTTGGTTTGTAGAAATGAGCCAAGAAATTGTGCAGAATTTGTGAAGGCACTAAAAACAAGGGAAAGTGATTAATAAGCCCTCCAGTGAATAAAACAACTACATGCAGAAATCTGTAGTGTGTTTACCCAACCTATACAGATCAGGCTAATTCACACTGCCACTAGATGAAAAGTCTACTTTCCGTTTGATATAAAAACACAGAAAATAGCTTGCTAGGGTGTAAAAATACATTACTTTATCCATCAGCTAGCTAGATAATAAATTCAGGGCAGGTAAATCAGTAAAACAGACAAGGAGAGGCAAAATGCACTTTTTTTCAAACTAAGCACAAGGAAAGGCAAAAATATTCAAGATATAAACAGCGGTCCAGAAAGGGAGGGGCCTAGAAAGCTCAATTTACAGTAAGGTCGAGCAGCTTAAAATCACGAGGTTTAAAGACTAGGTGAATGAATGGGAGCATGAGGGGGGAAATATCTAGTAAGGAGTCACCAACAGTGCTTGTAGCTTTTGAAGGTCTTGAGTTGTATCATAAAAGAAAAGACAGAAATTATCTGTGTATTTAAGTATCCTTCAAGAAAGAAACAAATTAACAAAAAAAAAAAAAAAACATGGAATGTGCAGCCTAGGTAAGTGTCTATCTGCCTCAGACCAATCAGATTTCCTGAAAACAAAATAGAGCAAGAAGAACAGAAAGCAGCTCTGTCAGTTTAAGTAATTCACAGATGATATACATATATATATATATATATATATATATATATATATATATATAGATATTTACTTTCCTCACCCAGCAGGGGAGTCACCAACAGTGTTTGTAGTTTTTGCAGGCTTTGAGTCTTATCAAAAATGACAAAGACCAAGAAATCTCTGTGTATTTAAGTATCACTCAAAAAAAAAAAAAAAAACAAATCAGCCAGTGAAAAAAGCACATAATCATTCGATACCGTACAGCATCATGTAATCATTCGATACCAGAAAGTACCTCATATAATCTGTATGTGGGTCAAATAATTAACAGAGATATTATTAAAGCACATTCATAATGATATAGAAAATTTATAATGTCATTAAAATCACACTTTCTTGTTTACTGCCACTGTAAATGGGTCAGCAGATGTGCGTGACCTATATGCTGAGCTGTTCTATGAAATGCTATTCCAACATGCAATAGTGGGCAATGCCTGAGGTCTTTTCACAAATATCTAGATGCAGAAATATACATATTACTAAATAAGTATGAACTCTGCAAAGAATTGTTAAGACTCCAAGTATCAGTGAGACATTTTCCAGCATTTTCTATATGTTAATTTGTTACCCTGAAGTACACATAACAACTCCTTGTAGGGCAAAGGAGTAACACAGGTATTAATACTGCACAATTTTAACAGCTTGGACTATAAACTGTAAACAAAGCCCTGGACTCTGGACTTATTGTCTCTACCCTACTACTTGACCTCTCTAAGGCCTTTGACACTATATCACACAGCCTGCTTTTAACAAAACTCTCAAAACTTAACCTATCTCCTTCATCCTTGAACTGGTTCTCCAGCTACCTATCAAATAGATATCAAGCAGTAAAATGGAAAAAGGCAACCTCCTCATTTCTAAATACCCCAACCGGAGTTCCCCAAGGCTCCATATTAGGTCCCCTCCTCTTTAACGTATTCATAAATAATTTCCGTAACTCTATCCCATTCTCAAACATTATCCAATATGCAGATGACTCAACTATTATCTGCTCGGCCTCATCTATCCCTACACTCCTCAAGCTTACTCAAGACGCTTTTTTAACCACAGAGCAATGGATGAAAAGAAACCACCTAGCACTAAACGCCTCTAAAACCAAATTAATGGTGTTCACCCCCTCTAAAGTCACCTATTTCGATAGTAACACATTCTCTATTACTAGTCAAAACAACACACCTCTGGAACTGGTCTCAGAGACCAAATTACTTGGTGTCCAAATTGATAACCAGCTCAAATTCAACTCCCATATACAACTAAATATCAAAAAAACCCATCAAAACTTGGTATGCTCTATCGGCAAAAGCACTACCTTACACCTGCTACTAAAATCACTCTTTCTACTTCCTTTCTTATCCCCTCACTTCTCTATGGAGCACCACTTCTAACTAACACACAGTCCTCTCTGAAAACACAACTCTCCTCCTGCTACAACAAAATCGCCAAGTTCGCTACCAGCCACAAGTCCTCCACCCACCACTGTTCCTCTCTCCAACAACTACATTGGCTAGAACTACCCAAGCATCTCACCTATACTCAACTAACTCTTGCACACAAGCTCATTTTCAACCCCTCCCTCTGTCCCTCCCTGTCTTCTACCTTTAAAATGCATCTACCCAATAGAGTATTAAGGTCTAACAACCAAAATCTATTAGAAGTCTACAAACCAACTCGTCCCCCAGGCAAAATTCTTCTATCACATGGTTTAGCATGCCTCTGGAACTCCCTACCTCCATCAATTCGTATCACCTCCAACCATTTTACTTTCAAAAAATCTCTTCATTCATATCTAGTATCCAGTGGGAATGCTCTTGCTTCCACCCCACATAACTAACACTGGTAATTCCATCTTCCTTTCCTTCCCCTATTTACACCTGCGATATTCCCTTAGAATTCCTCCTATCTCATACACTCTTAGTGTTATTGTATCCACTAGAATACACCACGCTGTACCCCTTACGTGTAGGAGTCCTGATATGTAACTGTACTTCTCATTAATTACTTTGCAACATTCCTTCTTTGTTTGTACCACCTGTAAGCTAGATCACTAGTTTGTATTATTTGTAAAAGTTTCATCTCTAGTTTGTATTAGCTGTAATGTTTCCTCTACTACTTTGTAATTGTTTGTTTGAATCTTTTACTCTTGTATAATTATCATGTTTAACCTATTGTAACTTTGATTGTTTGGAGATTTTCTCCCCAGGACTCCACTGAAAATGGGTTCTTCTTGGCCCAATGGACTATCCTGGTAAATCAACTGCAAATAAAAAAATAAATAAAAATAAATAAAATCACACTATCTCACTAACTGGCCATCTAAATGTTATCACTGGCAGACTTCAAAGATTTGTTAGATGGCCTCGCATAGTTTACTAGACTATTCTGTGAAAATCAGAGACAATAGAAAAGTATGTATGTTTTCATATAAAGTACATAAATATAGCACTAAAACTTTGGCCTCAAGAATGACAGACAGACAGATACAGCTACACATAGCACTCAAACAATGAGATAAATAATAAAGGACAAATTCAAGACAGATATTGATCTTATAAACTCATAACATTGTTGCATTAACAGGTACGCCATTAGCAAACATTTTCTGATGGATATGAAGTCTGAATCTATCTGTATTACCTACTCCAGTCCTCAGTGATTTGCCAGAAAACACAACTTTTGCAAGGAACACACCAAATAGATAATGCAAAAAGGCAAGCAAATATTAAAAGAGTGTTCTTTTTCAAAAGAACATCTCCTTTCAGCTGCCCCCATTAGGGGTCGCCACAGCAAATCTTTGGTCCACACAACAAGTGGCAGTAAAGAATATGAAATAACATCAAAGTAAATATTCAACACACACACACACACACACACACACACACACACACACACACACACACACACACACACACACACCACATCAGCATATCACATAGATTTCAAGTAAATATTTAACAAAACTTGTTTTGCTATGTTAGTGTGCAGCATATCTACCGTACTTGATTACAGCTTGTGGTTTTCTTTTTTTCTTTGGTTTTTTTTTGATCCATCACTAATTATTTACTACAGATTCTACATTCAGCTTTTACTTGACATTCCTGCCGTAGTAACAACTATCTCTGGAGAATCAGGAACAGTAGAAAACACTTTCCTGAGTGAACAACCAAGCTTCAACAACTTAAATAAATTGCTGCTCCTGCAGTGGTTTAGGTCTGGAGTATTTACTTCTGTGATGATTTGATAGCCCATCGCCACAGTTAATGACTCGCTGTAATTATTTAATGATCCTGCAATAGTTATGACTCTCGTTAAATATGCTTACCCCTGTTCCAAATTTAATTATAGCAATGATGAGCCCAAATGGATAGAGAACATATGAGTTACTATATGAGCTTCCATAATTACTGTGAAGAAGGACATTTTTAAGTTCTTGCAAAGCGCTTCTGTAAGGGTCTACTACAGGTGATCACATACTATTTGCTTGTGACACGCTTGCTTAGTGCCACTTTCTCATAAAGCCAAGTGCTCTACGTCCCACTAACTCAATCTCCTGTAACTACTTAGCTGTCCCACCCCAACACTCCTATAAAACTGATCTAACCCTAAAACACCCTTCTCGTTCAGCACCCTGAAGCTCCCTTCCATCTCTATAAACTTAACCCCAGTTGCACTCCCTAATCCTAAAACTAATTTCTATTGCCTAACCATAAGACTCCCTTCTTCCTCCCTAAATCTAAAATCCCATTCTTGCTCCCTAACCCTAAAGACCTTTCTGCTTCCTAAACCTAAAATCTCACCTCCTGCAATCTAAACCTAAAATACCTCTCATACTACCAAAGTCTAAAACTCCCTTCCTGACCATTGCCCTAAATTACATTCCTGTCCCTCCCTCCTCCTTCACCAAGGCTCCCACATTTATCTCATTCAAACCTGCATAATGTGTTCAGGTAAAATGCAGCAGCAGCAGTTTCCTGACCTTGTATTCATGTTTAAGCAGCAGCCATCCCAAGCTATACGATGCTAAAGTCCTTGGCTTTGAGACAGAAATCTTGAACTGATTGGGACTTGAGTGCTTGTAGAACATCCTTCTGTAACAATGATCAAGTAGCAAAACCTAGCTATCAACTAATATAATTTCAGCAAATGCAAAAAAGGAGCGACTGCTGTTCACTAAAATTACATTTGCAGACAGTAGAGTTTCCTTATGTATAAGTTTGGTGGGTTGGGGTTTTCCCCCCACATAGGAGGTGCGGGTGGCTTGCCCCATCTCCAAAATACAAAATTATTGAATTGTTTTTTGAATGTGGTTAAGATGAACCATTTTTATTTTTGTTCATTCATGGACATTACCTTTGATGACTCGACATGAATTCTTTTGTTTCACCAACGAAGCAACAGAAAATAAATAAATTAAAAAGACATGCACATATACTATTAAAACAGGAAAAAGTTAGCCCATGTGCAGAGGAGTAAAAAAAAGTCAGAAATTCTATGATACAGAAATACAGACTGGCATATCTTACCCCCGAATTACATTTTACATAATGACTGTCACAGAGTAGTTTACATACATGTTTTGATAACAATAATAAATGCCTATAAAACATAATTACTTTCTCATTGTAATGTTCTTAACCATATACATAAAGTCTGTCATACTATCAGTCATCAGAATGATTTTGGGGGCATACAGACCATTTTTCCAATGACATCTGTATAGAAACAGAGCATTAAAAACTGTCAGCAGTGATTTTTCCTTTGGGTCTCTTAACTGCTAAGTAATGCTGAATGATAGATAAACTAGGGTTATCACCTGTCCCACTTTGCGAGGGACAGTCCCTCTTTGGGCAGTTGTGTCCTGCAAAAATATTATACGAATGGCAACTGTCCTGAAATATTAGGGCAAAATTATTTCCTATATGTTATGTAATAGTTGCATAAAACAGTTATTCTGTATCTGAAACACCTACATGTTATAAGAAACAGAATAAGCAACTAAAATGCTATAAGAATAAGCTTTTATTTAGGAAAAAAAGAGAAGTTCTGTCCCTTGAACTGGCCGTGGGTATATTTTGGCCTGCAAAATCTGATGTTTGCACCACAATTGTCCCACTTTGGCCATCTGAAAAGGTGGCAACCCTATAAGATAAACAGGACTGAAATTATACTATAATTTATATTTAGATGTTCCTCCCTTTATTTTCTACCCTAGAACTAAACAGTGTGCCCATAATCTCTGTATATCTATTATCATAATCAGCTAATCCATTATCCCCCAGCATTGTATCTTCATATACCATAGTTGACATTTTTGCTCCAAATTCATTTTCTTTCCTCTGCTGTAAGGTCTGAATAAAATGGCACAGTCATATGTTATTGTTACTACCTTATAAAGAAGAGTTACTGCATAGCAGGATAATATTTTTAACAATGATGTTTGCACCATATCATTATTACTTCATAAAGATTCCATAAGGAAACTTCTTAATGACTATTTTGTATAATGGTGTAAGGTTTTTTCTTGCTATTCTGTTTAATCAGATCTGAATAAAGAGGATTTCAAGACTTGCTTTAAACCTTACATCATTTGTTTGCTCTCTGTAAACATCTGGAAACATGGATGCCTGGAAAATGTTTAGGTGCCTACATGAAACAGACATGGTAATCATCATACACATCACGATACTTAAGCTACATTCATTTAAATTCTCAGACCACTATTTTTAGTTAAAGTTGTTAATTAGCTATAATAAAAAAAACACATAATAGAAATCAACGTGACTATAAATATTCAAAAGGGAACATGATTTTTATATAAGGGTATGGAAGCAAGAAAAATGTAAGTAGAGTCAAAAAAAATTCTGCATTGTTTAATGCGGACAGAATGCCCATTTTTCTATCAGAGAAAAAATGTTTTCAAATTCAGAAGTAACCCCACAATCGGTCTTTTGAGGGTGAAAGCCTATGGGCATTAGACACAAATAATCTCAGATGATAAAGAATTAATGACTCTTCTAAAATAATTTAACCTTCTAGAAAGATGAATATACAACATGCAAGCGGTAAAGAATATATAACTGTTTGCTACAAAATGCAGATGGCAATATCCAGAAAAAAATTGACTAAAAACCCAGCAGGGTATTATCCAAACCAAACATTGTTTACTTTTTACAGAGGAACCCCATCTTTTACTTTAGGTAGTTATCACCTTGTCTTGCATTAATGGTGATGGGAGAACTACCATGGATAAATAGACTTGGTGGTGACTGACTTTGACACTGCCTAAAAAGGTGTGTACACCATGTATTTATGTTTCAGTAGCCCATGATCTTAAACTCTTTTTATCAATGACTATGATCCCCAACACTGAAAAGCTACACTTCTGATGTGTCCCCCAAAAGACAGAAATTCATTGGTAAATTCTAGGCTATCAATCTGCAGAGTATTACAAGCCTAGCCAGTAAACAGAGGTTAGAATCAAGCACTGACCTTCACCATTATCCTAACCCACATAACTTACAAGTATTTGTAAGTATAAGCATATCACATTTACCGTTTCTAAAGCCAGTTATTTGAAAAGCTGTTGTAAACACATTAGACCATCTTAAATATCGCCTGATTATAACTGTTCGGTATATGAAGAAATAAGCAAAATAAAGACACACAGACATTCACAGACACAATACTTACAATTAACGGCAAAGACAAATTAATTAACTGGCGGAGTGTGTGTGCCAGTTTGACTATGATATCTGATACCGTTAAGCATATTGCTTTGCTCTGTTTTCCACACTATCTGACAAAGGGAACCTTCAAAATCAAGTAAAGAAGCACTCTCGTATTTGATGTAGCCCAAGTCACATCTATTCCTTTGTACTTTCTAGGGGTTAATGTATTTCTTGTTATCATTTACTGTCCTCTTCTCTTCTCTTCTCTCCTCTCCTCTTCTCTTCTCTCCTCTCCTCTCCTCTTCTCTCCTCTTCTCTTCTCTCCTCCCCTCTCCTCTCCTCTCCTCTCCTCTTCTCTTCTCTTCTCTTCTCTTCTCTTCTCTTCTCTTCTCTTCTCTTCTCTTCTCTTCTCTCCTCTACTCTCCTCTCCTCTCCTTTCCTCTTCTCTTCTCTCCTCTCCTCTCCTCTCCTCTCCTCTTCTCTCCTCTCCTCTCCTCTTCTCTCCTCTTCTCTTCTCTCCTCTTCTCTTCTCTCTTCTTCTCTCCTCTCCTCTTCTCTCCTCTCCTCTCCTCTCCTCCCCTCTCCTCTTCTCTTCTCTTCTCTCCTCTTCTCTCCTCTCCTCTTCTCTCCTCTCCTCTTCTCTTCTCTTCTCTCCTCTCCTCTTCTCTTCTTTCCTCTCCTCTTCTCTTCAATGCACGCTCCATTGTTTTATGCAGACGATTTTTTTGTTAACAAAATGTCTATCACAATCAAAGTTACAAGGCACGTTTGGCTTTGTTCAAATGGTTTTCTAGCCAGCTGCATGTAAATATTAACTACAAGAAGAATCTTTGGCATCCAAATCTTAAAAATATCAAGTCAATATTATATGACAGTATTCCTAGGAGCAGAATGGAATCTTCTGTCTGGACCATAAAAATCCTTCTGGAAATACCTTGTCATTCTTTTTCTAGCACTTAAGACCCTACCAGGATCCAATCCAATCTCCAGACGCACATATCAATCATCTAAAAATCAGAATGTATAAAAACCTAATATAAAATCAGAAACTCTTCAGATTCCTAAGTGCCATGGCATGCATTTCATCAGCGAAGTCTGGTGATGTCTAAGGCTAAACAGAATTGTTCTGAATTTGCTTTTATGTGTCCGTATCAAGTCATGATCCACTGATCTTATAGAACAGAGTGAACAGATTTATGTTGATGAAACCAAATAAGAAAAAAACACTGTCATAAATTATTATGACATAGCTGGCTTCTCATCAGACTGACAGTTACTATGCATATTTATATTAAATTTAAATAACATTTGGTTAGTTACTGCCACCCTAGTCAGAGGATCCCAATATTTTCTAGTAACCAGTGTAGCAGGAGCGGTGCCATAGGGTAGACCACAAATTAATCTTTTGTCAGAAACCACTCTTTTTTCATCCTAATCCATCGAGGAAGGGATCAGCTGATGACTTATATAGGAAATATTTAAAATATTAAGGATTTTATTTAATGAGCTTGGATCCAGACCAGACTGTATATATTTTGCCTCTCCAACTACTACTTAGTATTTTCCATTTATTTAATGGATCCATGATTGACCTTAATAATTACCTTAGTTTCTGCTGTCATACTAAGGGGATATGGTATCTGTCAGCCTGGGATGACATGATTGACAGACCTTGATGCTTTGCCAGAAAGGGCCTATGTCTGTCACCCATGGGATTTTGACTACTGGCTAAGGCTCTTGCCATTCCCATAGTGCCTTTTTTAGGCAGTGTCTCAAGGGAAAAATTCCTGCTGTAATATTCCATCTAAAAACAAACTCAAGGTTATGCTACTAAATGCTAGGAGTCTTAACATGAAACTGCACTCACTGGAAGAAGTCCTCACCTTGGAAGACACTGACATCTGTGCAGTCACAGAAACCAGATTCAAGGCTGTGGAGAGCACTCCAACCATACTGGGCTACACCTCTTTCCACATGTTCAGACCACAAACTGAAGGCATGAAAACTAAAGAAGGTGGTGTATCAATGTTCATTAAAGATAAATACACCTCTAGATTGGTTAAACAGTATGATTCTCTGGAGATACTTCAGGTGCAATTAGCTGTTGGTAGGACACCTATTCAAGTCATTGCCGCCAGCTATAGAATCTCCTCCAGGAATCAGGATACCCACTCTGCCTATTTGGATCTACTTGAGCCTATCAGGATACATCAGAACACCATGGTTTTGGGTGACTTTAACTACCCATCCATTGACTGGGTAAATTACTCATGCTCTAACTCACTTGTCCAAAGGTTCCTCAACTTTGTTAACTCCAGTGCACTGGACCAGCTAGTTGACACCCCCACAAGGGATGCTAACATTTTGGATCTGGTGTTTATCAATATGGGGGACCACTGCCTCACCCCAACTGTGAGGTCTTTCCTAGTGAGATTGACCCCAAATCAGTCTCATTCAAAGTAACTATTATACCTAACCTCCCCAGCAGCAACTAAACTAAAAGAATTCTCCAAAGCAGATTATAACTTCTTATGGGATGGCATAACTAGCTTTACTGCACCTCCCCCCTCAGATGAAACTGGCAAATATGCTGCGTTCTACACCAATGCTTCATACAAACACCTGTATAACTGCATTAACTCGGCCATACCTTATAGGACCAAAACAACCTCCTCAAAGAAGACCAAACCTGCCTGGTAGACAACTTCCATTAACAGGCTTTAAAATAAAAGGAAGAAATTGCTGTCTAAGAGTAAGAAGGAGCAAGCCCTAAACTGGAAACACTCCCTTCCTAAGCTTAAACAACCAAATAAGACTTTTTGTGAAGTCCTCCAAAGCAAACTATGAATCCAAATTAGCTTCCTCAATTAAGGACAGCCACAAGGTGTTTTTTAGTTACACCTGTAAGCTAAAAGAAAAGACCCAGATTTGTGCCAAACTGGTAATTAATAGTATCACATATACTGACCTTGTAGACATAGCTAACCTGTTAGCCAATAGGTTCTGAGTAAACTTCACCCCCTATCCCTGCCACAAGTATGCCATGACATCCTTACCACCTGTCCTCTACCTTGTATCTCTAAAAAATCATGTCATAAATGTCCTCTCTAAGGCCAAAAACATAGCATCTATGGGACCTGATAACATCTCAGGTTATGTCCTACATGGGCTGAAACAAGAATTAGCAACACCATTGAGTACTCTTTTCAGTCATAGTCTAAGCTCTGTCTTTGTTCCTGCTGAATGGAAGATGGCCATAGTTATCCCTTTGCATAACGGTGGTGCTTCCACTGACACCTGGAGCTACAGACTTATTAGCCTAACTAGCCTTATCTGCAAGGCCATGGAGTGAATTATCATGGACTGTATCAACAAATATATTGGTAATATCCAAACACTTGACCCTACTTAGTTTGGATTTTTCAAAGGGAGATCATGCCAGTTAAACCTAGTAGACTTATTGAAACAGTCACTAAAGCCCTGGATGAGGGGAAATATGTGCATACAGCCTACCTAGACTTTGCCAAGACTTTTGATACTATCCCCTACTCAGGCATTATTGACAAACTCACCCAACTAGGTATTGACCCTTATATCATTAGATGGGTTGCTAACTGGCTCATTGATAGAACCCATACAGTCAATATAGGGGAATCCACCTCCAACAGCAGACCTGTAACCAGTGGTTTTCCACAGAGATCAGTCCTGGGACCTCTACTGTTTGGAATCTATTTCTCAGAAGTACAAGCTAAAACTAAAGGTCTGTGGCTGGCAAAGTTTGTTGATGACTGCAAATTGGGAGCAGTCATAGACTCTCCAAATCATATCAACATCCTACAACAGGGTCTCACACAAACAAATCATTGGAGCAAAGTCATGGCCTTAAACTAAATTCAAAAAAATGTATTATCATGCCTTTCAGTAAGTGCAATGTTCCTGCTAACTACCACATCAGTAATAACACCCTAAGTACATACTCAGTGGTGACAGACCTGGTCACACAGGTTGAATGTAACCTTACCTTTGATCACCATGTCTCCACAGTAGTAAGAAGGGCATTCTATACTGCTCTTATCATAAGTAAGGGCATTGCATCCAGGAAAAAAAAGAAGTTATAACCTCTCTGCACTCTTCCCTCATCAAGTCAATAATTGAGTACAACACCCCTTTTGGTATGTACCTTTCCAAGCACATGCAGCAATTGGAGAGACCGCAAAGGTTCCTCACAAGGAAAATTCAAGGTCTTCAACATCTGTCCTATGTGGATTATCTGAAATCCTTGTCACTTCATTCTGTTTCATACAGACTACTCAGAGGTGATCTATACCTTGCATATAAGACAATCTATGACCCTGCTTTATTGGAAATGCTGCATATCCACAAGTCAAATGGTACACGGGTTACTCACTCTAAAGACCAAAACCTGGTATGTGACATTAATAGAACCTGCTGAAGGGACAGCTTTGTCTCTCAGAGGGTACCACACCTTTGAAATGGACTCCCACTTCATGTCAAGCAGAGCGCCTCATTGGCTCTCTTCAGCAGAGTCTAGATGATTGGAAGGGTAAACTTAAATTCACCCCCAGAGGTTTCACCTATGTCCCTCTTAGACAGGGGCAATTTGTACTGATTAGTGAAGCAAGGGTAGAACTTGGCTAGGTTTGGGCTCTAGGGCCATTAGCCTAGTAACTTCCTATGATCCTATGTCGATCCATCAAAAGCAGTTTCAACAAATAGAAAGTAATCGAAACCAGTTCACTGAAACTGCCTTCAGTGAACATTGAAATTATTTTTTGCACCCCCACACCCCCTGGAATTATATATACCAACTCTGAGGTCAAACACAGTGAAGAAAAATGCAATCTCCACTTTCACTGAAGGCAGGTTTGGCGAAATGGCTTCTGTTTCTTTGGGTTCCCTAAAATCTTCTTTGATGAATATGCTCTCTATTTAACAATCTCAAACTTACTGACGTTGTTGTTTCACACTTTTAGCTACAATTGTTTATAACAGGCTCAGACATAATTATCCTACTTAACCACACTCATGAATACAGCATGTTTTTTTGTGAGCAATGAAGCACGCTGCATGACATTTCACATTTATTTGAATATAATGCATTATTTTTAAAGCTGATAAAATCTGTTTATAATTTTGTAATTGATTGCATAACTGCTTCTGTCCTTTTCATCCATATTGTGTCTGTTTGACTTTTCATGTTGGGTAGTCCGCTGTCATTGTCATCAAATAAACAAACAAAATAAAAAGAAAGAAATATGAAATATATAGATAAAATGTGATTACAAGCATTAATTTTGACATGCAGAAAAAATGATGCTTAATACTTTGTCTACTTGCTAAAGGTAATTAACATTAAAAAATACTGAAGCTACACTAATAAAAAGATCAACAAATAATAAATAAATAAATACATTTTGTAAAACCAAATGGTGCCTTCAGCTAGCCTTTGCCTGAAGAGTAATACTCTTAGATAAAGCATTTTTCATAAGATAATATGTAGGGTTAGGGTCAACAGGGGCAGGATTAGGATTAGCTCATATGAGTAAGGATGAAGACGGTGGTTCCACTGTCTGTTCCCCCAACTCAAGTGCGCTAACCCTAACCATAACTCTGCCTCTTCTCCAACCCCATACCTACAAATTACCCTACAAAAAACAGTTTCCCTAAGAACACCAGTACACTAGGCAGTTACACACTAACTGCACATATACGCACACATGCACAACAGTTCATCTATCCATTACATAGCCTTTACTCCAACCTTAACCCACAAATACTTCCATGCATATTCCTTCTCCTAATGTTGAAACTTTTGACATGCATGCTGCAAACTGCATATAACACAACGAAAGTTGATGTTCCCAACCTTTTCATTTCTGACACTTAAACACAATAGCATTCAATTAAAGATGCACATCAGGTCACTTTTGCCTATTCATTAATAGCTTAGTCAGTGATGGACTCATGACAACACACTGACAATTGGACAATTTGATAAGATTTTTAATGGCTGATACGAAATACATATTCAAGCTGTAGACAACTTGATAAGATCTTTCATGGCTGATACGAAATACATAATCAAGCTATGGACAACTCAATAAGATCTTTAATGGCTAATACAAAGTACATGTTCAAGCTGAAGTGAATGGTGTAGGAAAAGACATACATCTAGGCACTACTTATCAATTTACAAAAAATGTTTTCCAAAATGATGGACAAACCTTTGAAAAACTCATAGCCTTAATAAATAGTTTGGTATTGGTTGAAAGTGCAAACCTACATGCCTCAAGCCCAGACAATGGCTATTGTAGGTGAATTGGTAGAAAGATTGAGTGAGGATACATTTCTGTCCATGATGGATTTTATTTATTTATTTATTTATTTTTATTTTACATTTTTTTACTGGGAAAGTCTGACTGGACAACAAGCCCATTTTCAGAGGAGACCCGGGGACAAAAGCTCCAAAACATGAAGAGTATACAATAAAGTAGTTTTGAAAAACGACAAAACACAAGCAATGAATTCAAAAGAAAACAATACTAGATTATGAATGTTTTTATTAAAGGTAAATGGTAAACCCTACAAACTCCAGTGATTAAGTAACAAAAACAGTATTCTGCAACACCTGGTGTTTTTTTTCACTGCAGGGTAATGCTGCTTGGCCTGTATAATGTGACACTAATGTTTCTAAGGTTTGAGGACTAGATTATTAAGTTCCACAATTGATAATATGAAGAAGATTACCCTGACAGGTTCTTGGGTTCTTAAGTTAGTACTAGGCTAGCTGCCCTTGTGGGCCATTTTAAAACTAACCAATTTCCCTTAAAGGTGAGAATCAAATGCTGCACCTTGTGTTTGTGAGGTAAGCACTATAACCATTATGCCAAAACTATGCAATTCCTATGAGGCAGTTATTTCTTTTTCTAAAGACTAAGAAAGTCACCTACTCAAGGCCCCACCTGTTCTATAGTCCTTACAACAAGGTGGATTAACAGCTATTCCAACTAAGTATATATTCTCAAGGCTGCAGCCCAGCAGAGGTGGGATAGTAAAATAACTGCCAGAAAAGGTAGAAGCCATATGTAATATACTAATACTCATCTCCATACTGGACATTGAATTTTTATTCATCATGCAAATGGGTACCTACACAGGCTTGCCAGATAAGCTTCGTCACTGAAGCTATTTAAGTTTAAAATAGTCCATCTCCTGTCCTAGAACAACCTTAACTGAGTGCAGACTGGCTGTACAATGCCTACACATCATCAGTGGAGCACTAGAACCAAAGATTCTGGGGTGAAGGGTCAAGTAATATCATAGCTGCTTTTCCTATTTTCAATGTTAGGGAGAGTTGTGTGGAAAGTGTAACAGCCCCAACTGATCCCATGTTGTTGACATCAGGTAAAACGTTTACAGGAGGAATAAAGAAGTTATATGACAGCAAAAACACCTGTACATTAGGTCAGAATTCAGTAGTCCTGTCAGATGTGCTTATACTAACTGTAGCGATATGTCTAGGAAAGAGTTCCAAGCTACATCAAGCAGAAGAAGATATTCTGGAAGTGTGGAGCTGCTATCCTGTAAAGAAAACCCCAATAAAGAATCTTTTAAGAGTCTTCCATGCCTGTGAACTGTTATGGCTTGTTCTGTGAAGGTGCTAAACAGAAATAACCTGGGAGCCATGAACAATTGCCAGAAGGCTTTGAGAAACTCTTTATGCTGATTTTGTTGCGTGGTATGGATCATGTGATCATGTTCTGAACTATTATTCTCCACAAAGCTCTAAGTTCTGTTTATGAACTGCACTGTTTAAGGTTTCCCTTTCTACCTATTTGGCCAAAAAGAGCATGTGTTTGACCTTGTAAATAAATTAGTGACTGATTTTAGAAAAGCAGAAGGATAAGAGTGTTATTACTGAAATTAAATAGTGTGTGTGTGTGTGTGTGTGTGTGTGTGTGTGTGTGTGTGTGTGTGTGTGTGTGTGTTTGTGTGTGTGTGTGTATGTATGTGGATCTAATAACTTACATGACAGACCCAAACTCTGACAGTCAAAATATCAACCATAAAAGTCTGATTTACTGAACATCAACATGCTATGACACATGGTAAGAAAGAACCTCAGCTAATGCAATTTTCAACAAAACAAACAATCTGGAGCATTTCTCCTCGGGCTTCCGCTGAAAATTGACTTTGTTCCAAGTCTGACTTTCCCGGTTAACAAATGTTAAATAAATAAATAAAATAAATAAAAAACAAACAACACTGTTTTTTGCAGGGGGCCACTCTGCACCCCCCCCCCCCACATGCCATGCCAATTATATATACTGAATCTGAGATGTCAGATCCCCTGGGAAAGGGAACATTCCACCACCCAGGGATTGTTGATCTCATAAACCTGTTGACCATTTGCATATGCTGACCAAATGTAGTCGATAAAATTGTGTCAACCAATAAGCATTTCGACAAACTGTGGTATTCCTATATCTGTCTATCTATCTATATCTATATATATATATATATATATATATATATATATATATATATATATATATATATATATATTTATATACATATATACACACACACACACACACACACACACACACACACACACACATATATATATATATATATATATATATATGCATATATGTGTGCACATGTGTGTGTGTGTGTGTATATACACACACACACACACACACATATATATATATATATATATATATATATATTTATATGTGTGTGTGTGTGTGTGTATACACACATATAAATATGTTCACACACAGACACACACACACACACATATATATATATATATATATATATGTCTATATATATATATATATATATATATATATATATATATATATATATATATATAGTTACATAGAGATAAAGATATATATATATATATATATATATATATATATATATATATATATATATATATATATATATATATATGGTTCCCGTTTAGAAACTCGAAGTGCAACATTCTCGAAACGCAAAATCCCAAAACCGAAATCTCGAAAGACAACAATCCCGAGTACGCAATATATCGAATAAAACCAACAAACACGTACGCCATACACAAATACCGAAATATCTCGAAAACATACAAACAATTTATGAAACAAATCAGAAGCATCCCCTATGTCCTAAATGATGAGTAAGCAAGACATCTGCATCAGAACAACCGTCGTGCATGTATATCCACAACCAGAGCAGTAAACTGTTGTTCAATATCCTGAATGCTGGCGGGATGTGCTGACATTCGTTATTGACATATACATCCATTAACTAGTGAGATTGCTTACTTTCGCGCTTCTCGTCTTTCGAGATTATGGAGTTTCGCACTTATGGTCTCGGGATATTACATTTCGAGCATGTTACACTTCGGGTTTCTAAACGGGAACCATATATATATATATATATATATATATATATATATATATATATATATATGTATATATATATATATATATATATATATATATATATATATATATATATATATATATATATATATATACAAAGACAGCCAGGGTGTAGGTGATATTGGGACAAGCAGTGTTTGCATACAAATGCAGTATATTTGATGAGTGTTTCAGAAGGTAGTAGTTTTCAAAGAAAATGCCACTGACCGATCATGTAATCACTGTAAATTTGCTGTTAGCTGTGAACTCTAACTGCAGACACAATATGGCCTCTCATTTCAGTTTCATGAAAAGTGAATTCTTGCACCTTGTCAACAGTTGACAGCATTGCTTTAGTATTTGCAAGAGCTTCTTCTGTAATTATCATTAACTGGGCAGGGAAAATCAATATTTCTTGGCAGAGAAGCACCTGTCTGAGCAATATAATACATCCTCTAAAGTTATAATGGCTTAGGTTATAATGTTTACAACTTCTGCTGTGATTATTGGGCTTTTACTGCTCTGTCCAATATATATTATCCCCAGACAATTATATTTTATAGTTTCTTCCTTTGCACGTGTGTGTGTGTTTGTGTGTGTGTGTGTGTGTGTGTGTGTGTGTGTGTGTGTGTGTGTGTGTGTGTGTGTGTGTGTGTGTGTGTGCGCGTGTGTGTGTGTGTGTGTGTGTGTGTGTGTGTGTGTGTGTGTATGTGTGTGTGTGTGTGTGTGTCTTTTTTTTTTTAACTTATTAGTATGTAGTGACATATGTTAATGTTAAATTTGGCAGAGCACTTTTTAAATATACTTTGTATGTTGATTCACACAAGTCAAATATAAAAGTGAAAGAGCATGTTATGTAATGCATCAGTCAGGTATGTTGCAAAGCTACAAAACTGATTGCTCCCATGCCATGCAAAATGGGCAGTGACAGCACCTGAGAAACAGAAAATCCAAAAACTAAGAACACACTTAAGGAAACAAAAACTTATCTATAATTGTTGATAAATGTATATCACTCACATGTAAAAACCATGGAATGTAAACATGTCATTGACATCATACAATATAAATATAATTTGCATAATACAATACAATTATAATCGTATATAATTCGAGCACCAAAATGGCTGGGCTTAAAATGGCCTGCAAGAGCAGCTAGCCTAGTATTTACCTAGGATCCTAACTCGTACTAATAGAACTATCGTATTATCACTGAAATAGAACATGTCAACATATTTACAGCCTCATATATAAAACACCTTTAGATGATCCCTTAAACAATGACAAAGAAGACAAAACACAACAATGCATAAATGCTGAAATGCTGACAAAGTGTCAGCGTCAGCTAAACATAAAACAAGATGCAGAATGTGAAGTATATCAAAGAAACGGCAATATTCCTATATGCTGGACTTCATGGTTTTCTACTGCTTGTCTTGCACATTATAAAACTGTTATTATAGCATACATACCAGACACCATCAAGAAAGAGTAAAGTCTCAGCCAGCTGTCATCTCAGCTTAGTGCCTTTCACTCTCCGTGTCTGTCCGATCAAACGAAGTTAGGATGACTGCAAACCAAACAAGTTAACTCACTTAACTAGCTGCTTCTGATTGTTTCTTACTCTTTTCCCTGCACAAAAAGCCTGGGAAAAGAGCAAGAACCAATTAGTAGCCATTCAGCCCATCCATGTCACATATGTGATTGCGGACATGGCATTCCGAGCTCCTTCCACTTCTGTGCACTGCATAGACTTCTGGGCATCATACTGATGCCCTCACTCCTTAATCCAGACTGCTTTTACAGCAGTCCAGATTTACAGAATCTATATATGTTTTTTAAAACCTGGAACTCAGTGAGCATGTGCAGTTCGAGTTCCGGGACTTCAGCGAGTCAGTTGAACTCGCAGCTAAGTAAGCAGCCAGCTTAAAATAAATTATAAGTTATATTTTATAATTTACTTTTTTCAAAATGTTCTTTATTTTTTTTGGGGGGGGGGGGGCTGCAGTCCTGCAGTCTGATGGGATGAGCCGCCACTGATTCCGACTGTTTCCTACTGTTTTTGTACATGAGTCACTTTAGTAATATCCTAAAATATGCCACAATCCAACTTATCCAAATTAAAAAAAAAATCCAACATCTGTTAAACTGGAACATTATGGCTTTGTTAAGGAAATAATTTATCGTTTGAATCTCAGTATGCTGTTTGATGCACTAACAGCAACAATTGTGAAAGACTGAGTTTATGTGACTTATGTTGACCTTGTCAAGCCATTTATCACTGCTTCACATTAGAAAATAAGTGACAAATTATATGTACTGCATTTTGATGCATAGCTACTTCAACAGCTGAAACACTGGACAAGAAGCAGAATTCAATAAATAGCAGGTGGAGGACTGACTGTCTGTCCTAATGACTGGATTCAGGACACAACAGAGATCTGTACCAAGTCCATTGCTTTCTAGGTAATTATTCTCAAAAATGAAACTGGGACTTGGTGTCTGAATAACCAAATATGCAAGTGATTGTTAACCAAAAGTACTAATGGAATCACCTTAAATGTCAACAAATGCAACATTGTGAGACTTTTGTAAGGACTTCAAAGAAATGTTAAAATGATGAAAAGTTTAAACTGATTAAAATGTATTCCAGCTGTTTTCATGCATTCTTGTTTTTTTTTTCATTTTGTTATACTGATGTTACAGTTGGAAGTGTTTTAAAAAAACTGAAGAGTTTAATATGTTTGTTGGTGTTTTAACTTTATAATCTTCTTAATTTTTCCTTTATAACCACACTTACAAAATGATGTCATGGAAGTTATCAAAAAATTATTTACATATGTCAGCAAGGCATTCTTCATAAGCAGAAGCAGCTTACTTTAGAAGATTTTGTACTTACGTTTTACTTTTGCTATTATATCCTGAAATATGTTAATTTTAAATTTTAGGTGTTCCACCTATGAGACCCAATTGGTAAAGTGTTTTCTCTGGAAAATAAGAACTGCCTATTGTGGTAGTTACCCTGAATATATAGCAGTTTATGCAGTAGTTCTTTTAGTCAAGCACTGTGGGATCAGTATTTCATGAGGTGATGGCAAAAGTTTTCACTTCCAAGAAAAATGTCGGGGGGGGGGGCATGCTTTCAATAAAACAGATTGCAGAAATATACTTTTTTGTGTCAAAAAATATATAAACTAGCAACTGCTTGCTTCCTGTGAGCTTTTTCTCCAAATTCACTATTGAAAACAAATTTCATTAGAACAGCAACTTTCTCTCGCTCACTTTTTCATGTATATTTTCAGTTTCTAGGAGAAGCCCTGTGCATCAAACGCATACAGAATTAATGGACCCCTTACTATTTTCAACCTTTTGCTTATAATACCCACTAGCAACCTGAACACAAGCGGGTACTTATTGTCAATAAAAATTAATACCATGACGTGACTTCTTTGTATCTCAAAGGCATTAGTACCTATGAAATAAGCTTCTCTTCTTAATTAAACTCAGGCAATCAATTCATACCTTCAAAGGAGGAGTAGGATATCAGTATGGGCACCTGAAAGTTCCAGCAAGGGATTCATGACATTAAGGTTCTCACTAGCCAATAGACCTTGTGCTTATACACCAAACCTTTGAAAATTTAAGTTTAAAGAGATTATTGCAGCAAATGTTATAATTTTAGATGTTTGTTATTTAAATTTATATAACTATAACCAACATCTAATCAACTGATACTTTTCTAGGAATTCTGAATTTTTTATGACTAGCACTTCATGAAAGACTTGACAATCCAAGGTGGTAGACTGATCAAATGTACTGCACTATATACACCTGTATCATTTGTTGTGTTTGGTGTTGTGGTTATGCTGATGGGAGATATTCTCCAGCAGAAATCGTATGCAGTTTGTATGATAGATTGATAAGTGAATGCTGGAAAATTAATGTAAAAGGAATGCAGGTTTATGCACATTGATGGTGAAACTTTACATATGACATACATAATGGCAGGTGTGCCTATAGCATTGAGAAAGGAATGGAAGACCTGTAGTACCACCTGGCATGCTGTAGCCTCCTTTTCCAATAAAAATGGTATTAAAGTCAGAAAGCTAGCTATTATTTTAAAAAGAAAAAATATATCCTAGTACTTTTTTTCAAGATGTTTTATTCATTTTCTAACACAATAACTTAGTATATTAACAAGAAAAAAATAAATGATATGTCCATAACAACTACAAAAGCAATATACACAGGAGAACACTTAATAGTTCTCTAACAGATTAGACAATTTTGTCCAAGCAATTAAATGATGAGTTGTGTTGTTAGTCCTTGCTTTTACAGTAGCAATCTAATTCTTACAAATGTATTTCACAAGATGAATAAACTCAGCTTTAAAGATAGGAGTAGATTGGGATTTCCAAATTTTTAGTAAGAATTTTCCTTGCTATAGAGATAATAGACCATAGTAAATTTTTTTTGTTTTTTTACAAATGACTTTAGGAACAGGAACATTGAAGAGGATAAGGGAGTCAGAAATTATGCAGTTGTCATTTCATAGAGCTTTACAGAGATATTTAAAGTCTAACCAAAATGGAGAAATAATTTTGCAATTAACAACCATATGCATCCAGTCAGCATCAGGGTGCCCACATCTCCAGCAGTTCATTTCAGCTTTCTTGTACATTATTGCTAGTCTATGTAGGGTGAACACATTTCCATGTGTATATACACCAGAACAGGGAAAATGTGGATTGCTTCACCGACTATAAACAACATTTTTTTATCTTTTTCTGAGAATACTTGTCCATTAACTTAATGGAGAAATAATTTTGCAATTAACAACCATATGCATCCAGTCAGCATCAGGGTGCCCACATCTCCAGCAGGTTCATTTCATCTTTCTTGTACATTATTGCTAGTCTATGTAGGGTGAACACATTTCCATGTGTATATACACCAGAACAGGGAAGATGTGGATTGCTTCACCGACTATAAACAACATTTTTTTATCTTTTTCTGAGAATACTTGTCCATTAACTGCACTTGAATAATTCCAACTAGAAACATCTGTTTTGTTAAAATCATTTCTGAGAATTTTATAAATAACATATATGTATGAAGTGTTCTTGGGTGAGTTATTAATAATTGTTGAGATAAAATCCAAGATTTTTAAGTTACTCTTATTGTATGCCTCTAATGAGGGTACAAGCTTAGTATGTATAACAGTTTCCTTACAAGTTTGTATGTCCAGCCAGTTGCAATTTTGCAAACTATATCTGCTGATCAAACAGTTTGCAGAATTTATTTTACTAGCTGAGAGAAATTGATTCCAATATAATAGGTCACGCTTCTTAAATTCTAACATTTTCTGAGTATCAAAATATATCAAACATTCATTTGTGTAAGCAATAGGAAACATAATTATTAATACATTCTTAAATAATCGGTTAGAAAACATAAGCTGTTAAAACAACAGAAATATTTGGTTTATAAGAGGTGTAAGAATAAGTTTTGACCGTTCACTTTGAATGTATGTTTTTAAAATCCATATAAAGATGTTTGCATATATTTGAGTATATGGTTCACGCAATGTCCTATTACTATTAAGAAGTAAGGTTTCATGTATAGATTTCCTGCATGATGTATAAGAATTATTATTCCAAAGCAACACTATGTTAATAAATGTAGAGTTTAAGTAAACAAAACAATATTTGGAAACCCTATGCCTCCTTCATCCCAGTTTGTGGTATGTCAGACAAGAGAAATTCTTGTTTTTTGGGGATATCAAAGGAAATTGAATAATATGTTAATTTTCTTTTAATTTTTACAGGTGAGGGTATTATTAGAGTTTGGCAAATGAATAAGATTTTAGGTAACAGTATCATTTTGATTAAAGTTACTCTGCTTCAAATGTGAAGAAGAGTCTGTTGCAACTGTCAATTAGACTAGCAAATGAGTTTATAAGTTGTTGGTAATTAGATGTGAGTGATTTTTTTATAATTATATTCAATAATGATACCTAGATATTTAATATGTGTCCTCCCAGTTTATGTCTCTTTTTGATCTAAGTTTCATAGTAACAATTTTATTGACTAGAAGTGCTTGAGATTTGTTGTGACTGAACTTTAGACCAGAGATGTTTGCAAAGAAGTCTAGATTATGTAATAGGTATCAATTGAATTTTCAATATCATTAGAAATTATTAGTAGGTCATCAACAAACAGCTGTATCTTGGATAATTTGTCTGACACTTTATATTCTTTAACGCTGTCTTTTTTTCTAACATAATTTGCAAGAGGCTCAATAGCCAGGGCAAAGAGTAATGGGGAGAGGGGCACCCCTGTTTAGTACCTCTTAATATTTTGAATGGGCTAGATAGATACGATCCAATCTTTACATAGGCTATGGACTTTTCATATAGTTTTTAATTAATCCTATAAAGTTTGGGGAGAATTGTATTTTTTCAGACGTTTAAACAGATATGGCCAACTTAGGGATTCAAAAGCCTTATCTATATCAAGCCTTAAAATAGAAATCTCATTTTTTTTTCTTGTTTGCTAGGTCTATTAAGGACAGTAATCTAATTACATTGTCTTGTACCTTTCTGTTTTTCATAAACCTTGTTTGGTCTTCATGAATTAATATTGAAATAATATTATTTAATCTGTCTGCTAAGATAGACATCTTGTAATCACTGTTAGGCAAAGAAATTGGCCTGTATGATGTGCAAAGGTTGGGCTCTTTATTTGGTTTTAGGATGGGAGAGATGATAGAATATTTCCATGAGGGAGGGATGTTTACTGTAGTTTTAACTTCTTGGAATGCACTGAGTAAGATTTTCAAGATGTTATCAGGTAAGAGTTTGTAAAATTCCAGTATTAGACCATCCAGCCCTGGTGTGTTTTTTGTGTTAAGACTTTTTATTAGCTCCTTTAATTCTTTAAATGAAAAGGGTTTATGTATGTTATTAATATTGTGTTTGGATAGCTTCTTTTGAATATTATTATCAATAAAGCTGTTGAGACTTTTATCACATGTAGATGAGTTATTATTATTAATATTCTTGTAATGGTTTTTAAAACATAAGATATTTTTTAGATCTGTAACTTTGATAGTCTAATTATTTCTAGTGTATATTATTTCTTTTATATGACTTTTTTCATTTAAATATTTAGATCTAATCCCAATCCTGTGCATACTCTTGGGTTTAATTGAGTAGGATTGTAATCTAATTTTTTCCAGATTTATTGATATTTTATGTTGCATGATATCCTGATAATCCTTGTTCAGTTTACATATGTCAGCTAATGCAGATTTGTCATTTGATGTAAGTTTTAGTTTTAGTTCATCAATTTCTTTTTGTATGCCTGCCAGTTTTGTTACCTCACTCTTTCCTTTTATTTATATACCAACTTTTGACTTTACCATGCAAGACTACCTTTAATTTGTCCGATAGGATAATATCTGAAACATCTCCATTATTATTGGCATCTAGGTAAAGCTTTATTTCATCCAGAAACCATTCTTTAAATCCTTGTTCTGTTGCTAGATATGCAGTTAATCTTTGGCAGAAGTTTAAGGGGTCAGTATTAAGTGTTACACTGAAGGTGATAGCATTGTGGTCAGACATTGGGCATGATGTCAGCATTACATTATCAGTTTTGGTCAGTAAAGAACTAGTTACAAAGACTTTGTCTATGTTGGTCTATGTGCCAAATCTATAAGAGTAGTGAGAATACTTAGGAAGGAAAATATTTGTATACCCTCCGTGTCAATTAGGTTTCTATCTTTTATATAGTTGTTTAACTGCATGGCAACAGGAGATATCTTGAAGGGCTTAGAGCTTATGGTATCAGTGGAGGACAGACAAGATACAATTAAAATCACCTGCTAATAGTAACTCACCTTTAGACTTTAATATTATGGTGTTGAAATGTTTTTTCACAATTGTAGTCGCAACACCCGGTATCCAGTAGGTGGTTGCAAAAGTGTAAATATTTTTATCTAGTTTTAGTATGACTAAAGCAATCATACTATCATTGCTTGAGTATGAGTTAACTATTTTTGGAATTCTCATTGATTTTCTGTGTAAAATTAGGACACCTCTTCTCTTCTGGCTGTAGTTTGAACTTACTAAAATCTTATAATCCTTGAAGGTCAATTTGTTTAGATCTTCTGTTATTAAGTGGGATTACTGAATGAATGCAAAATCTGCTTTATGTAGCATTACATATTTGTTGACACTACTCCTTTTTATGGGGCTGTTTAACCCATTGACATTAATATGTATAGTGTTAAATATTATCATTTGATGGAGACTGCTATTACAAGCAAAACTGAAAAGTGTTTTCCTTGATTCATTATGACAAATACATTTTTTAAAACTGTTATGAACAATTTAAAAACTCTAAATTTGAAAATAAAGCTATATATTTTAATAACCTTCTGCATGGATAAACTATATCCACGCTTACTATATTTCTCATAGAAGCTACACACTAATCCTCTTATGACTCTCATGACATCTAGTGGGAATTCCAAGCTACTGCAGGTTGCTAGCAAGTAGAGGGGGAACCGCATATACATTAAAAACATACAAAAGAAAAAAATCAATTTAATATACTATCTATGCATGAGCTAAGAACATGAAGATGTATACAATTTCTTAAAATGATTTTTATCTAAACAGACTAAGATAAATTGATTAATCCTAACAATTATGTGTTGCTATTAGTAAATACAGGACTGTAATGTCATTAAAGCAGACAGGAAAATAGATGCACTTAAAACTGTCACTGTCAGAAACATATTTGTAATTCTTATTTAAATATAAATGTAATTCAGATTAAATAAATTACTATTTACAGTAAAACATATACTTATAAAAAATAGATAAAAAATTGCTAAATGAATGAAAACACAGTTCAAATGATCATTCTTGAATCTGATTGGCTGTTAGAGTTTAGTGAAGAGAAACAGGTTCAGAGGTCATGTCTACTTCCTGGAAGACAGCACAGATTGTTCCACATGAGTCTGTGAGCTAAGTGAAGCCTTTAGAAGATTGAGCTTGTCAGAAAGGGTGTCAAAATTCCATCAAAAAAATAACGAGAATTTTCTAGTGAAGTGAAGCTTTGAAGCATAACTTGTAAAATGATGAATATTTAAAATAAAGGCTCCAAATTACCAACCATACACAGCAATAAGATATATTAACTAAATAGACCACATTGCATAAGCTCGGTTAAGTAGTAAATGTCTATATAATAAAATGTCATCACTTTCTTTTTAATTAAACAGTAACACAGTAAGCATGTCTCCTTCCTACAGTGACTTAATACTATGACACTAGGACTAAAACAGAAAGGGAAAGCACATACATGAAGAAATAAGTACAAGATATAAAAGAAATATAAATAAATATATGAAAAGAGTGATGTTATACCATTTCACTTGTGCTATGTCATGTACATAAAGAGATAAAAGTATAGAATATTAGTTTGTATTTGGATAAGATTTTGATTTACTTGAATTCTGAGTAATATATATTATTTATAAAGTTAGCATTGTTGTGGGAAAGATAATAGGAGAGAAAAAAGTTACATTACCTTCTGTGTATGATTCCAAATTATTTAGAAGGGAGAAATCAAAAACTTGCATGAAATGTGAAATTATGTATAATCATTTGTCTCTGCGTTCCTTTTTTTCTTTAATAGTCCACTCATTTTTTGCAGCTTGTCTTTTTAAGTTCATTGAAGAATTCATGGGTTCAGGTTGACTTAAAAGGCTCTTTTTTGGAAAAATATGGATGCTTCTTCGAGAGAGCCAAACATTTTCTTTCCTTCTGGCAGGGATAGTCTAATTCTTGCTGGGAATCTGAGTTGTGCTTTGATTCCTTCCTTTTCTGATGGTTTTATTAGAGGGACACATGCTCTTGTTTGGACATTACAAGGGGTGAAAAGTTGTTGTCAAACCTGTTAGTTTGGTTACCAATTTTTAATGGAGCAAGGGGCCAGGCAGTTCTTAAAACAAGGTTTTTGTCTTGAGTGGAGATAAATCTTACAATAATAGATCTTGGATGGCTGTTTTTACTAGATACAGAAGTTGTGGTTAAAGACCTGTGTGCCCTTTCTATCCCAAAGGATAGTGCTTTAGGTAGGTTTAGGATTTTAGGAATCCAAGAAGTCAGGAAATTAATCATATTGTCCCCCTCCATGTGCTCCAGGATGCCATAGATTCTTTTGTTGTTTCTTCTGGTCCTATTCTCAATGTCATCTATCTTTTCAATGAGTCTGGTGTTTTCTTGAAGAAGAAAGTCTATGTTTTTCTCTCTTTCTGTTAATTTGTAGTCTATACCTGTTACACAATCTTCCGAAGCAGCAATTTTGGCAGTTTGTTGTTTAAGGACTTCATTTAACAATGTTATTTGTTTGGTGATGTCTTTTATATTGTCCACTTTTAAGTTTAACTTGTTTATTTTACCTACCAAGTCTTGAACTGTAGTAAGGATTGCCTTTATTTCTTTCTTCATTGGAGTTTCTTGCTGAGAAAATTTGGAGCTGCTCATCTTCCTTTGTGAATGTGGTTTCAATGCCCTTTCTATTCAAAAGTTTGACAGGAAAATATGAAAATTTTAGCTTAAAAATGACACCAACTTGTAGCTTACAATTTCCAGAATCTGATTTTAGTATTTTGGGTCTTTGTTGGTGAAATTAAATAAAAAAATCCTGTCAGGAAAAAAATGAAGATGCAGGGCTCAATAACTCTGCTGCTTTCAGCTTGCCATCCAAGCTAGCCCCCCCAAAATTATATCTTATTTCTGACTATGTTTCTGGTGCTTGGAACTCCACTTATTCACAAAGTTCTGAGGAAAACCCAGCCAAAAATGTCTTAGTCCACTTGCATTATGCTTGCTCCACTAATTCCTATAACACTTCCCCTTCTCTTGACTCAGGCTGACTAAGGTGACTGAGACAGCCTCAGACTAAAATGAAAAAATAAACTATTCTAGAAGTGCACTGGCATGAGCACAAGTGATTTTTTTTGTTAAGATCAGTATATTTTTTAAAGACAGTATACCTGCTACAGCCAGCAGGATAGGTAACTACTTATTTTAGTGTGTATGCATGTGTGTGTGTGTGTGTGTGTGTGTGTGTGTGTGTGTGTGTGTGTGTGTCTGTCTGTCTGTATGTGTGTGTGTGTGTGTGTGTGTGTGTGTGTGTGTGTGTGTCTGTCTGTATGTGTGTGTGTGTGTGTGTGTGTGTGTGTGTGTGTGTGTGTGTGTGTGTGTGTGTGTGTGTGTGTGTGTATATGATCCAGCCCTGATGAAAATGTTACCTATTCACACAAAAAAATTGTATGAGGGTTAAGTGTCCCATGGATTTGAACCTTATCTGTGACTCAAAGAGAACTTGCTGGAGAGACAGATTCCTATCCCTAAGGCTACCTCATCTATGAAATAAACTTCCCATCTTCATAAACAAAGACCATCCCTCACTCTGTTCAAAAAGAATTTGAATAAATGGATGAGGAACCATAAATTCACTCTTGGGGTATTGCCTGTGTCCCTTATGGACAGACGCAGACTATGAAATGACTCAGGGCTCCAACATACAAAGTGACTGCCCTGAATCTGCACATGCCATGTTTGGGGAATTAAGATATGATGCTGTCATATCCTGGATATTATTGGCTAGGGTTAGAAAGAAACTTGTGCCATTAGCACGGCAATCACCTACAGATCTGTGTGTGCTTTGTCTTATACATTGGTCTGTTTATGGCTTTCTGATGAATCAATGAGAATATGCAGATATTAATTAAACAGACATTTCAGTTTCAAAAAGGCATGTCAATGCAAAGCCTGTTAATCTAATGAGTTTATAAGTATTTAACAGAAGTAGCTGTCCTTGATTTTTGGCTCTTTGTCCACCACTATTATTAAATTTTCCATGTGTCACTTGAGCTAAGAAGTTGGGAAGTATGGAGGGGATGGGATTGTCATACACTGCACACTGACAGCAGTGGTCTGAGAGGATAAACTCATATATGACAGTTGTTTATGTATTTATTTAATCGTCAGTTTCAATCAGAAATCTGAGGTGTACAGTCAAAGTCATATTAGTGTCTGTAACTGATGACTATATCTATGTGTGCATGGGGAAGTAATGGTGCTATAGGTGCTCCCGACTGTCCTTGATTTAACAGACTATCTTTGTTTTGTACTTCATATTTTGGTCTATTCCTCACGTTTCTGTCATATTAGTGAGGATTCCAATCAATAAATCATGATGATAGACACCTGTGTTTCCTAGTTAATTGCCTTCAAAAAAACATTCAGATTCAAAGGTTGTTATTCAGTATATAAAAGCAGTAGTTACCTCTATTTTTGGGCATTTATCCACCATTATTTGTAGCTTTCTCCTTGATTCTTGAGCTAAGATGTTGAGAGGTATAGCAGGTTGCAGTGGGTTACACTGTACTCTGAATAGCAGTGAGCTGGCAATATACATTTAAATGTGGTAGTTATTCATATAGTTATTCATTCTTTTAATTACAAAGAAACATGTGAAGTGGTGCACAATCATAATCCTATATGTTGCTATATTGAATGGTACATCCATGAGTGTGTGTAAGTGTGTATGTGTGTAGGGTTTAAAGCAAATTAACCAAAACTGTACATCAGTGACCACACTCAGACAAACCATGAGAAACGGTCAATAGTTTGAAAATAGTTTATTGGTTAAGGGCCTTCATCTCACACAGACTTCATCAGAACTGAAACTGTGAAGCAATTACCACTTTTATAACCTAAG
Organism: Protopterus annectens; assembly: GCF_019279795.1. NCBI lineage: Eukaryota > Metazoa > Chordata > Ceratodontiformes > Protopteridae > Protopterus > Protopterus annectens. Next base: position 1,195,874,811 of record NC_056726.1, read on the forward strand.
CTCCAAGTGGATTGGTACATCAAGTTAAATCACTTCTTTCCCTTAAGGGAGACCAAACCTTTTTAGTGTATTAAAATATGATGCATTTTCCATTCTTATCTTCCCAGTACCCCTTCTCTATCTACCCAATATCCTTTTGAGTGCTTCTGTGGATTATCTCTCCACCTTCCACTCAATTAGTGCCTTCTGAAGGTCCATAACCCTCTCTGAAAAAAGTAGCTTCCGTGATCCACAAAGTAGTTAGTCCTTACAATCTGCTGCCATGTCCCTTTCCACTTCTCTCCTTTATGATCAGAATGACATCTTCTCATCCCACTGACTTGATCTTGTGCACCCATATCATGTTTACTGTTTCGTTTAGTTTCACAGCAGCGGAACTCTAGCATCTTTAATTTCTGGTCTCACTCCTTCACCTCCACCACACAGACCTCTCCAATAGCTTTCTTCTAAATCCTTTCCATTGGACTGGAGCTCTTATATGACTACTGGTATACTATCCAATACTCAATATAATTTCTGCCCAAAACCCTGCATAAAATTATAATATTATCTCCTTGTTTCTGGAATCCTCTAGAATAATGGTCCACTAGCATTTTTTCACTAGCCATTTATATGCTGAACTTTGCCAAAGTGTCTGCCAATTGAAAAAATTTCTGAGGACTCCTGCAAGCAGCCATCCTGTTCCTCATTTTTTACACTGCCTAAGAGCAGACAGCTCTTTCTCAAACCTTTATATATGTGTCTCTCCCTCTAGCTTCCTTTATTTTAGTGTTTTTATTTATTTAGTTATTTATTTATTTATTTATTTATTTGTTAAGTAGGTTTTTCTCCACTGTTCTCATTCTGGCCTGCTACCTCCCCTGCACAGCACCCTCCCTTTGTTTTTCTTTGTAAAACCCTCTGGCAGATATGATAGTGGACTGAAGCTCTGACTTGTTAATGAGCTGCCTCCTGTTCTAAAGTGTTTGAATCTTTCTACAGAGGTTTACCATCACAGTCTTGAAGTCTAGAATCTTGAAACCCATAATCCCAAGACCATAATATTGAAAGCCAAAATGCTGAAGACCACAATCCACAGACCACAAAGGGGTACTGTCCTCAATTTGCACCCCTGCAGGACCTCAGTTAGCACTTGTTCCTGGGACCATACCCCTTCTGGACCCATGTTATCACACGTTCCTGGGTTTACTTTGACAGAGGAGATTCAGTATTCAAGGTATTTGGACATTGTGGTCTTCAGAATTTTGGTCTTTCTGATATTACAGTTTCAGTATTATTGGTTTCAAGATTATAGGCTTTAAGAATGTGATAGTATACCTTCTACAGATATATTTTGCTTAGTTCTGCCTGACATTTCTCCAGTTCATGCATCCCTTCAGGTAAGAATAGTTAACAAATGAAGAGAATCAATGTAGATATAATGTGGAACAAACAAAAAAAAATCAATACAGATATAATGTGGAACAAACAAAACAGAATCAATACAGATATAACATAGAACAAACAAAACAGAATCAATACAGATATAATGTGGAACAAACAAAACAGAATCAATACAGATATAATGTGGAACAAACAAAACAGAATCAATACAGATATAATGTGGAACAAACAAAACAGAATCAATACAGATATAATGTGGAACAAACAAAACAGAATCAATACAGATATAATGTGGAACAAACAAAACAGAATCAATACAGATATAATGTGGAACAAACAAAACAGAATCAATACAGATATAACGTGGAACAAACAAAACAGAATCAATACAGATATAATGTGGAACAAACAAAACAGAATCAATACAGATATAATGTGGAACAAACAAAACAGAATCAATACAGATATAATGTGGAACAAACAAAACAGAATCAATACAGATATAATGTGGAACAAGCAAAACAGAATCAATACAGATATAATGTGGAACAAACAAAACAGAATCAATACAGATATAATGTGGAACAAACAAAACAGAATCAATACAGATATAACGTGGAACAAACAAAACAGAATCAATACAGATATAACGTGGAACAAACAAAACAGAATCAATACAGATATAACGTGGAACAAACAAAACAGAATCAATACAGATATAACGTGGAACAAACAAAACAGAATCAATACAGATATAATGTGGAACAAACAAAACAGAATCAATACAGATATAATGTGGAACAAACAAAACAGAATCAATACAGATATAATGTGGAACAAACAAAACAGAATCAATACAGATATAACATGGAACAAACAAAACAGAATCAATACAGATATAATGTGGAACAAACAAAACAGAATCAATACAGATATAATGTGGAACAAACAAAACAGAATCAATACAGATATAATGTGGAACAAACAAAACAGAATCAATACAGATATACTGTGGAACAAACAAAACAGAATCAATACAGATATACTGTGGAACAAACAAAACAGAATCAATACAGATATAATGTGGAACAAACAAAACAAAATCAATACAGATATAATGTGGAACAAACAAAACAGAATCAATACAGATATAACGTGGAACAAACAAAACACAATCAATACAGATATAATGTGGAACAAACAAAACAGAATCAATACAGATATAACGTGGAACAAACAAAACACAATCAATACAGATATAATGTGGAACAAACAAAACACAATCAATACAGATATAATGTGGAACAAACAAAACAGAATCAATACAGATATAATGTGGAACAAACAAAACAGAATCAATACAGATATAATGTGGCCTACCTTCAGTGGCATGTACATTCAAACTAAAGCTTCTGTAGAAGATATATATATATATATATTTATATGGGTCTATGATCGACTTTTGGAAACTCAAAAAAAAAATGTCAAAGAGACCATAAGATTGAGTTTCAGAAAACTTTTATTTATTTAACATTTGCTGATCAGGAAAGTTTGAATAGGACAGACCCTATTTACATCAGAGGTCTGGGGAGAAATGGTCTAGACGCATGTCTTCAGAATGTGGGAAGAAACCAGAGCACCGAGAGGAAACCCATGTGAATGCAGGGAAGACATGCAGACTCCACACAGAAGGCACCCCAGCCAAGAATTGAACCAGAGAAACTCTTGCTGTGAGACAACAATGTTAACCTCCTCATAACTGCACCACCCTAGTGTCCTTTGAATAACAAAATCTCCCAACAAAAATCTACCTTTTTTATGTTTTTGCACCCCCACACCCCCTGCAAATTATATATACTAACTCTAAGATTGGACTACAGTGAGAAAAAAGGTACATTTCCTGATCTTCTCTTCACTGTGATCTCCATTCAAAAGCTTCAAGTTTTCAGAAACTCAACCATATGGAGTTTGAGTTTCTGAAAACTCAATCAACTGATAGGGACCCATATATATATATATATATATATATATATATATATATATATATATATTTATATATATATACTGATCCACTTTGAATCATCAAATGTTCAGAACATCGACATTCTGATCATCAAGACCAGAACATTGATGTTCAGAACATCGAAGGTTCAAAATGAACCACACAAAAACAAAAAACTTTACAAAAACTATTTTATGCAAAGGGGGCTTTGCCCCCATGCACCCCACACTCCCCTACTTTAATATTCCAACTCCAAGATCGCACTACAGTGGGGTAATGGAAATCTCCCATTTATCGCTATATGCGGTAGCGCTAAACGGGAGATTTCCCATACCCTACCTGCAATGCCAACACTCAGATGGCACACACACACAACATGCAGGGCACATTGCTGCCCTGCATACACACCCAAAATTCTACAATTTCACTTATCTGGCACTTCCACCTTAAACCTTGAATGTTCTGAACATCGATGTTCTGGTCTTGATGATCAGAACGTCGATGTTCTGAACATTCGATTATTCAAAGTGGAACCATATATACATATAATGTGTGTGTGTATGTGTGTGTGTGTATATATATATATATATATATATATATATATATATATATATATATATCTACAGTGGATATAAAAAGTGGACACACCCCCTGTTAAAATGCAAGTTTTTTATGATATAATAAAATGAAACCACAATAAATCATTTCAAAATGTTCCCACCTTTATTGTGACCTATAACCTGTACAATTCAATTGAAAAACAAACAAATCTGTTAGGTAAAAAAATTAAAAAAATGTACAATAAGCTAGTTGCAGAAGTGTGCACACACTTAAACTGATACTTTGTTGACGCACCTTTTGATTTAATTATGGCATTCAGTCTTCTTGGGTAGGGGTCTATTGTGTGGCACATCTTGACTTGACAATATTTGCCCACTCTTCCTTGCAAAAGCACTCCAAATCTGTCAGACTGTGATGGCATCTCTTGTGCACAGCTCTCTTTAGGTCACCCTACAGATTTTCTATTGGATTTAGGTCTGGTGTCTGGTTGGACCATTACAAAACTTTAATTTTCTTCTGGTTAAGTCATTCTTTTGTTGATTTGGATATATGCTTGGGGTCATTGTCGTGTTGAAAGATGAAATTCCTTTTCATCTTCAGCTTTTAGGCAGATGCCTGAAAGTTTTGGGTCAAAGGTGACTGGTATTTGGAACTGTTCATAATTCCCTCTACCTTGACTAAAGCCCCAGTTCCAGCTGAAGAAAAGCAACCCCAAAGCATGATACTGCCACCACCATGCTTCAATGTGGGGATGGTGCTCTTTTGGTGATGTGAAGTGTTGTTTTTGCACCAAACGTACCTTTTGGAATTGTGACCAAAAAGTTCAACCTTGGTCTCATCAGACCATAACACATTTCCCCACATGCTTTTGGAAGATTTTATGTACTGTTTTGAAGTTTTAGCTGGACCTGGATATTTTTCTGTGTAAGAAAAAGTGTCCATCTTGCAACGCTACCCCATAGGACAGACATATGGAGAATATGGGAGATTGTTGTCACATGTAGTACATAACCAGTACTTGCCAGAAATTCCTACAGCACCTTCAGTGTTGCTGTAGTTCTCTTGGCAGCCTCCCTGACCATTTTCATCTTGTCTTTTCATCAATTTTAAACCATGACTTTTGCTGTACTTATTGTACTTTTTTTTTTTATTTTTTATCTTTTTCCCCTAATGGATTTGTTTGTTTTTCAATTGAATTGTACAGGTTATAGGTCACATTAAAGGTGGGAAAAGTTTTGAAATGATTTATTATGGTCTCATTTGGCATTTTAACAGGGGTATGTACACTTTTTATACAAATATAGTATACAAACCCCCACACCTCCCTAACTAAGTATACCAACTCTGAGATTGCTCTATATGGGGCAAGGAGCAAAATCCACATAACAGGCAAGGGAATTATTTCCCTGCATTAAATCGGCCGCTCGTGGTTTTTTGCTTTTGCTATTACCAAATCGAGGTTTAGGTATTCGCTAACCTAAACTTTCGATCAGATAATAGGAACCCTGAAAACAGGCTCTGTCCCAGTTGGGCTTTCCTGTTAAATAAAATAAATAAAAATTATGTTTCTTTGTCTAAAATCCAAAATAAAAAAGAGTCCGTAAACACCCTATATGCAAATAAAAGATATATTTAAAATGAATTATTTAATTAAATTTAAATTTAATAAAAAATTAAATATTTAAATTAAATTATTAAAATATAAAATATAAAATTATATATCTATAATAGAAGGTATAAAGAATCACTGAACACATCTTATCAGGTATTGTTTTTGTACTGTTATACAATTAAGCTGTCAATTATCATCTGTATGCAACACTGTATTGTGTTTAAAACTGGTCTGATATATACCTCAAATAAACTAGCTAAGATTGTAACCACTCTCTTTGTAAAGTTTTTGAGAATCAAATGTATCTATTTTAAGACCTTATAATCGATACTTTTTGCATGATTTGCAAAACAAAAAGAGGAATCGATCAGTATACTAAGGTCCATATATTGATGACCTTCCAATAAATCAAATGTAGAAAACTTAACAGATTTCCTTTCATGACATTAAACTTTTTCCTCACTAAATTAGAAACCAACGGTACTAACCCATTTAAATAAATGGAGCAAATACCTATTAATATTAATATCATTTTCATTCTTAGCAACAGAGCTGATTTTACAATTGTTGGCATCTTAACCAATGATGACCATCATATGGAATAGTGGCAAAATGATATTAAACAGCAAAGGCCTGAACACAGATCCTTAAAGAATACCTGATCTAGTTAGTGATATCTCTGATTTTCGTTTCTTGACTTACTACTCTTTGTTTTCTGCCTCTGAGCCAACAATACATCCATTTACATATATGTTAATTAACCTTATATTATTCCAATACAAAATCAATAGTATAGAATGATAGTAAGTCAAAGCCTTTGGTTAAATCCAAATAGATTATACCTGTACTAATTTTCTTCTCCATGGTCCTTGAGATGTAATCATAAAAACTTGACACATTAGTGAATGTAGAATGGCCTTTCAAAAAACACGCTGAAAAATATCCAGCAATGCAAGATTATTTACTTTAAGTATGATTTCACTAATACATTTCTCAATGCATTTGCTTAATCTTGGTGTTACAATTACTGGATGCTAATTTTGTACTGCTATTTTTTCTCCAGACTTAAATAGTGGAGTAACTAATGATTCCTTCCAAGATCTTGGTGCATATCCTTTATAGATCACAGAATTAAACTTCTTAATTAATATACTGGCTAAATAATCTTTTATAGTCTGGTCTACTCTATAGATCAGATTTCATTTTATTTAAGGTTCTTAATAAAACATCTTCAGTAATATTAAAATATTTTGTCATATAATCAATTCCTTCTTCCATGATTTGAGAATAAAAGGCACTCATAAGAATGTCAGATTTCATAAAATGTCCATTAAATGTATTAGCTGTCATTTGTTGATCACTATAAATTGACCCATTTACAAAAACTTGAATTAACATTATTTGCTTCATTCCTGAAGAAATTAATATATTTATATTTTTGTGAAGTTTTTGAGATCATTTGCTAGGAACTTTTCATTTTTTTTTTTATTTCTTATACTTACCAATAGTTCCTTGCTTCTCAACCTTAACCTCTTTTTATTAAATGTATTTGGAAATTTATAGCAAACACAACAAGCCTGCATTTCCTATTATATCCATCAATCTACAATCCCTTTTTCCATTTGTGTACATGGGGTCAGAATCTGTTAAAATTATAATTCTATCATAATGGGAATTTGATTTTGAATTTGCAATTTTATAGTTAGTTGTCCCAACTGCACTAATATGATATATATGTTATATAATCATAACCCCCATAAACTGACTCAGTTATCTCTATCCAATCCAAATATAGCAAATTATTCTTTAACTGGTAAAATCAATTACACCATAATGATAACATGTGGTCCAAACTATCCTTAACTACTATTTCAAATAAGAAGGACAAATTATCAAATAATTAAAAAGGAGGAGAAAGCCATATAATTTATAACCTTTGGATTTTCTGTCCCATAAAATTATTCCGTCACTTATTTTGCTTTTTCATAGTCATTCAAATGTGTTTTATCCTGGTGTTTGTAAGTCAGATGCATTACATGTCTCAGTAACAGCAATAAACTCATATCCCTCAGAAAGTTCAATAAATGTTAAATCTCTTCCTTTCTTTCCCAAGCTTTGGACATTACAACAGAAACACTTTAAAGATCTATTACACTTCTTGTTTCTATTGCACAAATGGATCCACTCATGTGAGGTCCTAAAGAAATTTCAGCACAATAATTTTGCATTCAGTCACTGGTAATACAAGCAACACAAGCTAGGAAGGATTTCATATAATGAAAACTCTGTACGTAAAGTTTGTTTCAAAATACACAGTTATATCAAGAATTTCATTTTTCATCTTATTTAATGGTCTATACCTTAATTCAGTAGTACCTCTCTGCAAAAGAAATTTGGTATAGGTCGGTTTTACCCTAGTTAACCATGGTAACTAATCTAAATAATCAATTAACTTTTACCCTGGTAAAGAAGAAACTGTAATATACTCTTTTTTCAGTGATGTTATTTGGCTAGTAATGCATTTTACATGCTTGTCCCTAGTTACCTGTAGCTCACAATAACATCCTTTTCCACTGCTATATGTTACAGAAATATAACCAGACTCTTCATTATTTACATCTTCATATTTGCTAATTAAACATCCCAAAAGAGGTGAAATATTTTGCCATCCTTTATTCTGTAAATTATTACAATTGCTAATATCATCAGGACGAAGGTTATATGGATTATTACCCAATAAAGAATACATATTTTCCACCAAACTTTCTGTAGTGAAAACATCCTGTTTACTAGAATGAATCAAATATTGATGCGTACTTGCATTAGCTACACTATTTTCAGTTTCGATTTCATTTAATACCTTCTTTGACTAAGGAAATAAAGAACCCACTAATGGTGTAAGCTTCTTATGTTTTGAGCTATGCCCTTCAACCAGCAAATCATAACTCTAACGATTATCTTCTCTTTGATGTAATTGTCTTTTCTTATTCCTGACATCAGTTATACGACTGTCATTTTTTAACTGAAAAGAAAAACAGAAGCATTTTCCCCAATAATTAAAATTTTACTATCATAGTTTTTCATCACACACTTATTTTCATATTTTGAACCATTACAGCAGTTATATATTTTGCTACAAGAACTCTCTGCTCCCTTTATTACAGCATGTTCTAAGTCATCCACATGCATCCTAGATAAAGAAGGCATAAGGAATGAGTTATATACAAAAACTTTAGAAACAACTAAATCTTCATTCCTTCTTTGTTCACATTATTCCTTATTAACAAATAAAATGGTCTTATTTGAAATAATACTTGAAGTAAATGAAATATCCTCTATAAATTTGTCAGTGTGGAAGATTTACTAACATTTTTCTATTTTTTCACTCCATTAGTGTTGCCAACTTTCTTTTTCCTCTGAAGTGGAGTTTTAACTAACTTAAATAAGTAAACTTTTCCCAGCTCACATCTGACCATGATCCTTATTTAATTTCCACTTAGCAGCCTTATTTCCCTTGTTTCCATCCTTACTTTCTCAATATCATTACTTTTTATATCTAAGTGGTCTGACTACTATTTTTTTTTTAGAGAAGCAGAGACAGTCCATAATCCTACTTCATTACTATACGTACATTCAGTTTGGGAATAAAACAATTTACTGTTTAAAATTAAGCTTAAATCTTCCAAGCATTTACAATTAATACACTTTTACAGTAAATCAAAATTTACTGGCAATGCCCCAAAGACTATGCATTCACTAAAATATTTCTAATTATTCAAATCTTTAAGAACATATACGTTTATTCCACAATAATCAGTTGCAAACTCTTAATTAAATTCTTATACCTTAATCTATCTACTATTATATAACTATTTAAATGCAACAATACTCATGCACCACAGACAGCAGAATATGCAGAATAGTTATAGTTCAGCACACAGCCCCAAACTGGAACACAAACCCTCAATTAAACAGCATTTACTTTCAGTACTTTACAACTAACTGTGTCCTTCGAAGGATGACCAGGGAAGAGTTCAAAGCATACCAAGCACCACCAAATAGCAGAATACAGTTGTTATAAATATTATTACTTTATTGGGCAGCCTGTTGTTTATTTTCTTAGAACAATGGTAGCCCATACTAGGGGCTTTACCACAAAAATTGTAACACGTGGGAGATTATAGGGCATTTTCCATTTAGTGCATTCATTTCAAATAAATGCCCATTCTTGATCAATTAATCATGTATTTGTGCCTTTCAGCAAGAATATGGTAAACCAAACATATTCAATTTATTCATTCATTTTCTGATTATCAACTGAGTCTTGTTTAGGATCACATGGAACTTGGATGCTATTCTGCCATTCAGTGGGTCCAAGGCAAAGAAACCTATCCAAATACATTATCAGCCAATCAGAGAAGAGACATCAACTGACAGCATTTACATATACTGACAATATGGATAATTCTCAATTCATTATAGCAGGCATTTAGGATGTGACAGGAAATTTGCCTTTGAGCAAATAGAATATTCAAGGTCAGTGAAACCTTTGGCCATGCTTTAGTGAATTTCCACTGTTAAGAGGCATAACAAACCTGCCTTATGTAGAGTGCCTTAAAACCCTTTCCTTCTACACATTCTCCTATAGATTGCTGAGGGGGTGATCTATGCCTGGTTTACAAGGCATCCACAAACTGCACACCTATGAATCTCCTGCATATTCAAGAGTTAAGCAGAACCAGAATACAAGGTCTAGGGATGTGAATTTTGTCTGTGACTTAAGCAATACATGTTGGAGAGACAGATATGTGTCCAAGAGACTGCCCCTCCTATGAAACAGGCTTCTCTTCCATGAAAAGCTGAATTAGTGATTTACCCAATTTAAGTCAACCTAAACCAGTGGATAGGGAAGGTGAAATTTACATCAGGCCTGGCACCCATGTCCCTTATGGACAAAGGTAGCTTATATATGGCTGGCCCCCATGTCTTATTTGGATACAGGATATCATTATTATTTCAGTAAAATGTGGCTAGGCATAATAAAGCCCCACTTTGTTAGTTTAGTAACAAAACTATGAATCTGTGAATAAAACAGACAATGTGAACCCTGATAGGACAGCAGTCTTAACGCAGTCCCACCAGGTATATACTTTGGGACACATTAATGACTCTTTAAACTTCAAATATAAAAAGAAGAACAAAATGTGTTCTAATATAAGAAATGTGAACTTAATACTCTTGAAGATATATCATTAAGTTTAAAGACTTCACTGGTAATTTAAGGAGTTGATGGTAATTTAACATGATTGCTAAATAAAATAAATTGCAGTGAATTGTATAGACAATCCTTCAAAGCACATTAGTGTCTATAGGAAGTTCATTAAAATTAGCTTTGCATTTGACATAGTATGTGTTCAAATCCCAATAGACATAATATTGACTTTTAAAGGAGAACAAACTGGTTTTATTAGCTTTCAGTATCATTAAGAGAAAATATTTATTATAGGAATTCATTGAACACAAATGCAAAAAGACTCTCCAAATATTAACTCAGCATCTGCCTTATTAAATATTTAATAAGAACTTACGAATGCTAATAGATTGAAAAGATGGATATGCTTCCTGTGTTTAAATGCCAAGGTAATGAGAAAGTATTTTTTCTTATGATAAAACAACAAAACAATTGATTCCTGATTCCCAGACAACTTTGCATTCATTTTTTCAAGTGTTCTGGACTGACAGATTACCAATAAGACATTAGAAATGCTTATGATGGATGTTACCTGGCACCATCAGTATCCAATTGCAGCCAAGTGCCTTTTAATAGTTTCTCTTCTGTGATCATTTGTTTTGTCAATGTGCTTGGTACTGCAGAACATAATAAATCATTAAAATAATTTTGAAGAATTGGCCTCAGTATAAATGTATTTCTGTTCTGTTTTTATTATTTATTTTCATGGCAGATAAGTGGAGACAAAATATTTTGTACATGTAGTAGACTTGTATTATATTGATTTATATATTTCATGCGTATATAACTACATAATGTATTTTTTAATGTTAGTTTCCATCTAAATACTATATAATACTGTTTTTCTATGTTACTTATGAGCATAATCATTGTATAATACTTATAGTGAAGATTTTCTTTCAGTCTCTCTAGTGAAAATGAGTTACATGTCTGGCTGTACTTTTCTGATAAATAAATATAATTAATGTATTATTTAATTAAGTAATACAGGCAAAAGTGTCACTTCATCTAGGACAAATATAAATGCCACAATTAGCTGCATTCATATTTTTGAAGTGAAAAGTTTATAAAAGATCAGCTACTATTTTGCTTGATTAGGATGTACTGTGGAATGCTGGTTTGGAAGTGCAAAATAAAAAAAAATAATGCAGTAACTGACATTATGAGAAAAATACTTTCTGCATAGATTAGCTATATAGTGCTGTAACCTTAAAGGTGCAAAAAGTTAATGAAAATTATTATTTGCATCCAGGTGGTCCAGTTTCCATATCTTCTAACAAACTCTCCACGTCAATGATGTTCATTGTCAGCAGTTACTTGACTTTTAAGTGCCAAGATGAGCAACTGTTCTTGTTGCTGTAATACTTTTGTAGCCTTGCCTGTACTTATATCATCATCATCATCATCATCACCAGCATCAGGAAATTTAACAAAGGAGATCCACAGCAGCCAGCTCCCCAAACCATGCCTTGACTCATAACTTTGATTATTCTGGGAGAGTGAGAAACTTCTGAATCCATCACGGCATCACTGATACATTTAAATGTCCAGTATCCTGAAAGCTGCATCAATCTACTGGGAACTTCTATTAACTTTTTATGGATAAACATGTATTAGTTATAACAAGCACCAGTCAACTCTTTCTTTAAGGATATAACTATTAAAAGTTTAAAATGGAAAATAGTTTGTAGGGTTACCATTTGTTCTTCTTTACACTGGTCAGGGCATATTTGGCCATTTGCATCTAGCTAAAAAAAAATGAAAGTGCAAATGTCCTGAGATATTAGGATAAAAGTATTTTGTAATGTTTCACCTACAGCTACATAAAACTATTATTTTGTTCCAGAAACACTTTAACATTATATTGATGAAATTCTGTAACTTTGAGTGTTTATTTTGGCAAAAAAAAAGAAGTTTGGTCCTTTGTATTTTCTGGCTTAGAAGGCAAATGCCTTATCCATTAGGCCACATAGGCCTGACAATTAAATCTACTTAGCTGGCATGGGAATAGAACCCTTAACTTTTGATCTTCCATCTACAAAGGCAAGTGTGCTTATTATTTGTTGAGCCATTAAGACTACACTAGCGCAGCCACTCAAACATAGGAACTCCCAGAAAATAATAAGTGTCAACTTCTGAAGAATACATCTTCAACCATAGGATATATGGTTGTGGCCTTTAATATTATAGTATTTGTTTTCTAATTTAATCTGGAAATGCAGAAATCTAGTAGTCAAATGGCACATGTTTCCACTGTCCAGATTTTTGCACAATGTCCAAATTTTTGCCTCATATCTTTGGTCTATTCCTCATAAAATTTGTGTTTTTCTGGCAAATCATTGAGGATTGAAGTCACTAAATAATGGCATACACTGAGTTTCAGACTTGGCACCCTTCAGAAAATGCAAGCTAATGTAAAGCCTGTTATTCTATCAATGTTCTAAGTTTATATGAACAATATTTAAAATGTATCCCTTTTTTGACCTTTTGTCGACCCATTATTTTTTTATGTCCAGATTTCTTGCTCTTGAGAGGTATGACAAATGGTTATATGATATGTGGTTTTGAAACAACCACAATTTAACTTACAAAGTCAGGTTATCGGTGTAGAGCAATTAACTGCTGATCATGTTTAAACTTTCAGCTATTATGTCTGACTGGTACCACATGGTATTTATGAGATAAATGGGTTCAGACTCCTAGGCAGTGGGACAGTTTCCTGTGGTACATCAGGTCGGATACACATGACTGGTGACACCCAGCTGCAGAGACATATTTTATGGTATACATATGTGTTGTAATGAATTTGATAGTATTCTCCTTGAAGGCGAAAGCCGAGGCGCTATTGAGAGGCTATCCAATAAATAGTGTTGGATCCTGTTTGTTGTCGTTACATTCTAATTATATTACTTAAGCACCTTGCCTGTCTCTTTTGATTTCGCTGTAATTGCTACTCTGGCAGGTCAGGTTGCCCTTCTTTTCCTCCTTTTTGAAATATGGCTAAAATGTCTTTGTTTCCCTTGAAGACTCCTTCAAACAATTCCTTTTCAGCTTGAGTCTTTGCTGTGCTCACCAAGTTTGGTACAGTTCTGTTTTCCTCCTTGTCTTGTGCCTTCTCCTTTTCTCATCCCTCTTCACGTCTTCCTAAGTCCTATCTATTACCCTAATCACCAGCCTCACATTTCTATGCTGCAACATTGTCTTTCCATTTTTGTTATTGTTTCAAATCATTATGCAGAGCATTCAGTAATCCATCTCTGATCCACTTTATTCCTTCTTCTTCCTACCAGTGTGCTTCTTGTCATTTCAATTTTATTATGCCTCTTTCTTATAGGTTCATAGGTGATTACTAGACGAAATGCACTGTAAGAGGCCTTTTTATGTCAATCGATGTATTCCCATTTGTAAATATTATGATAAACTACCAAAGGGCATATAGTTTTACTTAGTTAGGTACCTAAATATTTATAAGGTACCTCTGTCCAATAGGGAGAGGGGTGCTAGTTCAGGGCTATATGACTGATTGCCCAACCGTTGTTCGAGGTTTCATTTGCATAGTGTGAGAGGCACATCATGCTTTCCATGGATGAAAAGCCTATTCAAATTAGAGTTAGTCTCTGAAACACATATCTGTCCCTACAATATGCTCTGTTTATGTTGGATATGAGGTTTATGTCCTAGGATTAGGTATCTCTAATGTTGTGAGACATGATGTGCAGCGAGTCCCTCAGTCCTCAATCAGACTATGCCCTGTAAGTCAGGCATAGATCACCTGTCCATAGTCTGTACAAGACTGACTATAAAGATAATGTTATGAGGAGATGTGCACATTCCAAGTGGTTTACACCTTGTAGTCTTATTGTAAGGAAACCCTGTGAATGATCCAGTTGTTACATATGCCTGGTAAGGTATATAACCAAAGAGAGCAGTGTATTTTATGATTAGTCTTGTGAGGGGTAAGTACAACCAGGTAATGACATCTTTGGACCTGGAAGCCATAGCCTGCCTAATGGGTTGTGCAATATAGAATATCTTACAACAGCAGACACATGGTGCCAAAGACAAATTCACTTTCACAAATGTTCCCAAGTCCCTGAGAACCAGACCTACTCCTAGGTGTGTTAATTCCTAGGGGATGCCAACTTTCCAAAACATGCTATTATGCATTTTTGGCATTCAGTTTAAGACAATGGCTCTGGCACCAATCACTGTTTTGCAGAAAACCTTCTTGGGGATATTAGAGTCTTTGGGGGACTCTATAGTCATACAGAACTTGCACTCATCTACAAACCTGGGCAATGAAAGGCTTTTAACATTAGCAGTGACTTCTGATAGGTAGATACCAAAAAGGAGTGGACATAGAACCGAGACCTGTGGGACACCACTAGTAACTGGTCTTTTTGTGGGGGTACTGTCTCCTATCTTGACTTCCTGTGTTCTATAGGTGACCAGGTTCCTTAATTCCAGTCTATCATACAGGTTCTTTAATTACACCAGTAGCCCATATCTGTAAAAGAAACTTATCTCTTTCCTTTTCTTAATTTTAAACATCTTTCTGAGATGTCTAATTCGTATCCCGCGTATGTAACAACGTTGTAATATAGTCATTTTCATTTATTTTATTTATTTTGAGATTTGTTTGACAAATGCTCCACCTGATAGCTGCAATTACACTTAAACTGCTAGAACCATGTGATTCTTCACAGGCAGAAAAAGTTGCCAGACTGATGCTTGTAATACTTTTTTAATACTGAACTCTATGTTAAAAACCACAATAATGCAGGGAGGGGGGTGTTTGAAATAGACTTAGCAAGAGCAGTGAACAACTGCTGTAAACAGGCAGAACTATTTTTCTTTAGAAAGAAAATCAAATTTAAGAAAACAAGTCTATATATTTCTTAATTTTAAATAGAAGCCATAGTATTCTCCTATGTAAATTTACATGTATTTAGGTAAATAGAAAGCAATTTGCATTCAACTTATTCTAAGTAAACGTGATATAAAGAGGTTTGCTTTTTCTATCTTAATCTATACCTTCAAGACATAAAAGATGATAAAATGAACTCAACAAATGTGAAAGAAAAAAAGAAAATAAAACTAAAATGTACTGTGAAAGTGCTGACTAGTTGGGGTCAGTCAGTAAGAAATCTACAACTGTTTTTGTCTTCCAAAGGAGAATTTTACCTTAAGCTTCTTTTTAATTTACCTTAAGTTGGTATTCCTTAACTTTAGGCAAGCTTTTCCTCCTTGTAAGTGCATTCAACTTCTTATGCTGTGACAGAGTAACAATGCCCACATCTGAGATGTTTTTAAATGTTTCCAGCAAAGGTAGGATATCTTAAAGTGTATTGCTAAACCCTAGATAGCAAATGTAAATAACAAATCATTAGGGATAGATGTAACCTCTATACCATATATACAGTACCAAATTATACATGTTGATGCTAAAAGTTAATTATTTTTGCATTGTATTTGTTAAAAATGACTACCTGCTGAATTTCTCTTTTTTGAAGGTGAAAACTCATGTGATGACATCATGAAATATGCAAACAATATCCCAAACAAATAAACAAATTGCTCTCTTACATTTTTCCAAACGCTTCTGGAAAAAAAGTTAGTCTTCCTATAAGAAGAAAATTTCTGCATGACTTCCTCATGACACCCTCTCTATAAGCATTCAGTGTTGCACAGCAAAATAACCCCCAATGATTTCCTGAAGGAATTTAGCAATCTCCCATCAATAAACTCAACACTCCCACAGACCATGAATTACCCACCCCTACAACCACTTATTTCCCTTTCACTTCAAATTTCCACATCCCAAATAAGTCTCTACCGTACTCAAACATATTCCCACCAACTCCCCCCATCTGACAACATTAACCTAAAGTCAAGGAATGCACATACTTTGAAGCTTATGGTTCATATATCACTGTAGAGATCACTTATGATTTCCTCTAGACCACACATATAATCTATGTATCACCAAAGCATCATGCCAAATTAAACACCTCCTAAAACTAACCAACACCTCTACCTAATATCCATTCTTCTAATCCTAGGCAAAGGTATATTATACCCTAATCTTTCATTATATCTCACAATACTGCCTGCTCTCCTGCAATCAGCATGAATTCTGTCCTGGAAAATGTATTATGTACTTTGACCGTAACAGATGACATCCTCCCAAATGCTGACAAAGACCTCCTTACAGGTGCCCTATTTAAAGATCTGACAACAGTATTTGACTTCATTGATTACTATATTCTGTTAAGCAAACTAACTAAAATTGGCATCAATACTCCCTGTTTAAACACTTCCTCACTGACAGACACTTTGACACTAAAACTGTATCCTCCCAATTAGAATCTGCATCTGTTATCAAAGGTATACCACAAGGATGCATTACTATCCCCTCCTGTTTTCCATATTACTTCTCCCACGCATACATCCTGACAGTACTCACAAGCCACATCCCCTCTCATTGCCTCTACAACCAAACTTCACTGCACTGAACATGCATTCTCCTCTCAGGCATCTACTCTTTGGCAAGATCCGAGCATCCACACAAAGGAAATCAGTACTTCCTCCAAATTCGGAATGTAACTCAAAGATCATCTCTTCAATTAGGCCAAAAACTTTTTTTTCAACACGAGACATATTACCTAATCCACTCTCCCTATCTTCTCTCCATTCTTCTGTCATAGAATTACTGATGTTTGACCAACAGATGTGAATAATGTATTATACTCTACTTGCTTGCTAGAAAAATTAAAGGTAAGTTAGTTTAAAACAAACAGGAAATGCAATATTAAGTGAGTGAAAAGCATGCTTACGGTATATTTAGAGAGAAAGCCAGAGGAGATAAACTGATAGATGTAAGGAGGTGAGTGAAGAAAGAAGAATATGGAGATGTAAGGTATGACTAGGCCTTTGTCCAGATGTAACTACATCCAGTGTCATAATTTAAATAATTAAATTTAACATTTGATTACCAGGGAAGTCCAACAAAGTACAATGAAACCTTTTCAGAGGAGACCTGTGGAAAAAGTTTCCATCGTTGCACTATTAAATAAAAACAATAGCACTGGTAGATTTACACAGACATTAGAACGTGAGAGACTCAAACATTATAAGCACAGGAAGTATTATACACTAGAGACAAAGAGTCCACTGAGTATTATTTTCCAGTCTATTCCAGGTATTGTGTGTGTATATCTATATCTATATGTATGTATAAGTATATAAGTATATATATATGTATTAGTATATGCATGTATGTAGTATATATATGGGTATACTACTGGAGATTGAAATCTGGTAGTAGTTGACCACTAATGCGAAAGTGCACTTCCCTGAAAGTGCACTTTCGCGAACACCACTTGTGCGAATGGTTACGGACCTTAGGGTTAGGGCTTGGATTAAGGATAGTGGATAGCTAGTAGGGCTATCCACTATCCTTAACCCAAGCAATAACCCAATGGTCCATGACTACTGCACCACAGTGGAGGAAATTGTATGTCCTCCACTGTTCAGTAGTCAGGGACCTATGCCTCCACTGTGGTGCGATAGTCAAGGACTTTAGGATTAGGGCTTGGGTTAAGGATAGTGGATAGCTAGTAGGGCTATCCACTATCCTTAACCCAAGCCCTAACCCTAATGTCCGTAACTACCGCAGCACAGTGGAGGACATTGCCCGTTCGTTCTAGTGGTGTTCACGAAAGTGCACTTTCGATGAAGTGCACTTTTGCGTTAGTGGGCATCTACTACTGGATTTTGAAATATTGTAATTTTGATCTCCGGTAGTAGGCCCATATATATATATATATATATATATATATATATATATATATATATATATATATATATATATATATATATATATATATATATATATATATATATATATATATATATATATATATATATTAGATAGATATACATATGGATAGATATAGATATACATATATATATATATATATATATATATATATATATATATATATAGCATACAGCTGTTGGATAACTGATTTCATAATCAGAACGTTAACTGTTGGATAACTGATTTCATAATCAGAACGTTAACTCAGATCATGAATGTTTTAGTAGTCAGTAATTATAATTCAAATAATAATAAAACTAAGCTAAGTGTACTGGATGTAGTTATGCTGTAACAAGTGTCAAGTGTAAAATAAATAAGATTGTGCAGGTTAAGAGGACTGAATAAAATTAATAGAGAATGAGAAAAAAACAATGATTTAATGTAAAGAGGTGGCAGTCTGAATGTACTTATATCAACAAAAAAAGTTGCACATATGCGAAGGAAAATATTCACTTTGTTATATTTCTTGATGAGGGCACTAGCAGCATGCAGAGCATGGCATACTAAAATGCACTTTCCCATTACAGGGTCATTGGGTGCTGACTTGTCGGAACATGGTCTACATTCTTGGCTACGCTTGTAAGGGCCTCAGGGCCAATAGCCTAGTAACTTCCTATGATCCTATATTCACATCTTATCTCACCCTACAGATCCCCAGATATTCTCGAGCCAGCCACGGGATACTATCTCTCCAGCATCTCTGTGATAACCCCAGTGGCTTTTTTCCCAATGGGCACTGCCTGACCACATCCACTGGGAACCACCAAAGGTTTCACAGGTGCAGGCAGCTAGGCATCAAGACATTTCCCTGCAGTACATTTGGATGGAAACACATGGCTAAAGTGGCATTCAGCTGCAGAGACATATGAATGTTTCAAATTCCTTGTAGGCATAGAGAAGTATGTAGTGTCATGCCCACTGATTCAATTACTTAGTTCTCAGGTGGGAAATAATGCCCATGGCCTCCAAAGCACCAAGAGACAGCAGGCAATATTATAGGCATCAGCAGCAGGCTGCCGAGTGGTCATGTCAGTTGATGTGAAAATGGAATGCACAATGGACAGTGCTTTTATGGTTGCTGCATGTGCACTATTACCCCCATCAGTAGCATACAGAATTTCCTCCATGTAGCACACTTCTACATGTCCTACTTGCATAAGCATGTACAGTTCATCAAACACAACACATGGCTTCCCCTGCCCATATGCAGTTGCTTATTGAAGTTGCTACTATATGCTTCTCTTTGCCCAGAGGGAATTTGCATCAGCTATATGTCTTTCCAGCTAAATGTTTTATTTTATTTATTTTACATTTGTTGACCGGGCTAGTCTAACTGGATATATGTCCATTTTCAGTAGATGCCCGGGGAGAAAAGCTCCACATAAACAAAAAAATTACAACTTCAGGTACAGATAAATAATTCTGTAACAACTTAAGGTACAGTACTATTTTGAGCTGAAAAATATTCATTTTATATAGACAAATATTATTATTAAAGGAGCAGAAGATAAGAAACAGACTATTTTAAAGTGGCACACAATAAGAAAGAGAGGTGAAGAAAAAAAAACACAAATAGATGTAGCAGCTCAGGAGCAGTATTTAGCAGATGTTTTTATGTGATAAATAGATTACTGCTACTTGCTAAGGAAGTACACAATTAGAAAAAGAGTATGTGAGTGCAACTGTTAAAAATACTAAAATAAAGTAAAGGTGAGACTACTGTATGAGGCATGGAGAGATTAGAAATCCAATTGCAAATGGTAATGTGGGAAGGCTACAGAGAAAGTGGTGGTAAGATTAGTCTGGGTACTACATGGGCATAACCAGTGGTTACAAAGGTGTTGTTTGAGTTGTTTTTTGAACATTTTGACTGAGGAAAGAGATGAGAGTTCAAAGGGAAGGAGGTTCCAGGATTTGCCAACAGTGCTGGCGAACAAAGAGTCACTGGCCTTATTTTTGGATTTGACTGTGGATACCAGTACTTTATTGGCTGAGCGAAGGGTTGTCAAATTACTATAGGGGTAAGAAGGCTAGTAAGTATAGGAGAATTTTTAGGAAGATAGAGGATATTATGGGCGATAATAAGTTGTTTAATTTGGAGTTGATTATGAAGTTCTAGCCATCCTAGTTGTTTTAGGTTTTGACAGTGGTGAGTTCTAAATGAGGAACCAGTAGCAAATCTGGCAATATTGTTGTAGGAGGTAGCTAGTTTGTTAAGGTTGTTTCTTGATAGGTTGGTATAGATGGGACAGGCATAGAGGAGGGTGGAAATTAGATGGGTGAGGGCAATAGTTGTTCTAGCTGTTGGAGTAAGGAAAGGTTTAATCCTATAGAGGGAGCCTAATTTTCTGTTTACTGTTTTTATTGTAGTGTTAATATGTATGTCAAAGCTAAGATTATGGTCTATAGTAACCCCTAAGAGCTTGGTAGTTGGGTCAGGAGATATAATGATACCATCATTGGATATAACTGTGAAGTGAATTGGGGGGGACCTTTGTGTGGGAGTGAAGAGCAGTAGTTTTGTTTTTTTAGGATTCGGGAGGAGGCTATGCTGTAAGAACCATCTTTCTATGCTGTTGAGCACTGTTTGGGTAGAGGCCTGAAGTTGAGATGTAGAGGTAGCTGAGCATATTAGTGTGGAGTCATCAGCATATTGGATACATGTAGCTTGAGGAATGATCAAATTGAGATAATTTATGAAAATTGAGAATAGGAGAGGGCCTAGGATAGAACCTTGAGGGACTCCTAGGGTAATAGGAAAGTGAGAGGACAGATTATTTTCCCAGAGCACAGCCTGTTGCCTATTCTCAAGGTAGGATTTAAACCATTTTAAAGCCTGTATATCTAGTGAGAGAAAACCGAGTATGTTCAAGAGAAGTTGATGGCTGACCATGTCTGAATGAATACCTATGTTGTCACCTTAAAAGATTATACAAATAATTGACTTCTTTTGAATTCCCAGATAACCAAACACGTCACCTTATTTTCGATAATAAATCTACTAATTTGCAAACTCAAAATAAGCAATCCCTTATTGTTAATGCAGTAAAAAAATATTGCTTTGGTAAAGTGCCTTTCAGGGTTGCAAAACATTTAAACAATGGAATTTAATATAGAAAAACAAAGGAAGAGAATGAAAACAACGACAACTTGTGGATAAATAAAATAACACAATGAAGGCCAGGATAGTGCACTAATACCAAGCCATATGGTTTACCTGAGAATTCAACACCTAATAAACTATAACTAACCATTTGTAATAGGAAGTTAATTGTCATCAACATACTCCTTATGAATAGGATTATATAAAGGCAACCTCCACTCAAGAAGGCAGACAACCAATGGCATTTGTGTGCATATACAGGCTGCAAAGGATCAACTCTCCATATTTTGTTAAATGGAAAGAGCAATTTCTAACTAATGGATCATCACTCACTCAGCTGGTAACAGTATTTTTGGTGCTTTGCAGAACAGAATGCTGTGGGTATCATCCCAACCACATTCACATGGCTTCATGTTCTAATAATGTATAGTATAAAAAGTCACTTCCCTCTTGAAGAATCATTCTCTGAATTAAATATGTTTGTAAGTGTGAGACAGTGTTCAAGCCTGCTAGCCATCAAGGAACACTGATACTTGCATATCTGAGTCAAATACCTTTACTCCCATTCAAGTGCCTCTTTTTTAAATTTCTACATTTCCTGATCTTTTCACATCTTCTGATATTTTATTACATAATATTATCATTCATTAGTTTATATAAGAATGGCAGGTGGCCAAGGTGGTGCAGCGGTTAGCATTGCCACCTCACAGCAAGAGATTCTCAAGTTCGATCCTTGGCTGGGGTGCCTTCTGTGCGGAGTCTTCATGTCCTCCCTGTGGTTGCATGGGTTTCCTCCAAGTGCTCCGGTTTCCTCCTAAAGACATGCTGTAGATGGATTGGACACTCTAAATTGGCCCTAGGTGTGAGTGTGTGTGTGCCTTCTGTGGAAGGTTGGGCGCCTGGCTGGCAACTCGACACTGTAAAACTCCACTGCCAATCATGAGCAGACAGGTGATCCACTGTGGTGACCCCTAACTGTGAAAAGCTGAAAGAAGAAGTTTATATATGAATGGCATAATGTCATTTTGGATAGAGCTGCACAGAAGTTTTAAATCAGTTCCCCTTTGCGTTTTCTTTCTTCTATAGATTTCAGTGCCAAATAATGTATGAAATATTATGTCACAAAAAAGTTTTAAATGCAAAAGTAATATCCCGTGCATATGTCTATAGTGTATAGTTTACACATTTGCTTCTAGTTCTGTAATGTAATTTTTTGACTAATATCTTTTTTATAAATTTTCTTTAAAGAATATCTGATAGTCCAAACATTGTACATGCAGCATAAATTATTATATTCCACAACTGGTCCAACGCAATTTTTATACAGTGACGCTAAACATGTCTCATACCTTGCAGAAAGGTTTTTCATTATACAGCCTGTCTGCATCATTGCTTTGACACTTACTTGTTCACATGGAATCTGAAAGAATAAATTGGAAGATACTTTTATTCCCAAATCTTTGTAATGTTTTACCTCATTTAGAGACAGAGATGTTAAATATAATAATTTATTTAAATTATATTATCCAAAATGCATTATATTACATTTGTCCATGCTTAATATTATGTCAGTTTATTTAGCCCATTCTCCTGTCTGTAACATGTATGTGTTCAGGTTGTCAATATGAGATGTTTTCTGGGCAATATAACCAATTTTACAGTTGTTGGCATATTTGCTCATTCAGCAGTAATTGTCCTTGGGAATTGTTGGAAAGAGAATATTAATGAATGCAGGATCAAAGACCAAGCCCTCTGGTGCTCCTGTTCTTAATGATAAGCAGTCAACCTGTTTTCCTTTTATAGTTATGCATTGTGATCCTCCAGTCAGATAGGACATATTCCATCTATTTAGTTGCCATTTTTTGTTGTTTTTATCAGGTGGTTATAAATTATATTATTATTAATATTATTATTATTATTATTATTATTATTGTTTCTATTGATCATTTTAATTTCATACTAATTTTATTTAAAGTTCCTTTATTTATAACTGAAGGATTTTTTTTGAATGAGCTAAGGTTAATTATCTGTGAACTGAGGGGGTGGAGCTAGGAAGTAAACCTTCTATTTAAGGGGTATAATAAAACATTTCAGAGCTTTACTGGAAGGCTCACTCAGATTCTACTACAGTTTGCTGTGAGAGGAAGGTTAGTTTGCTTTTTATTTGTTGTGTTTGTATTACTTTATTGCCTTTTTCTATTTTGTATACTGTGATTTGTTTACTTTACACTGTGTATTACTTGTATTCTGCTTTTAACTGCATACTAAAACTTGAAAAGAGACCACAGCGCTGTCTCCTGTGAGTCAGACAGAAACTTTTCTCACCCTCTCACCCGGTTAGTGTTGTGTTCTTAAACACCACTTCTTTCTAGTTGCCTGCCCCTTATGTTAATTTGACCATATATCTCATTTCCTCTCTGCTTTTACTGGCTGGTGTGAGTAAGCACAAAATTATCATTTTGTGAAATCACTCCCTTCAGCTATTTCAATTTATTGGCCATCCTACTGTATTCCATAGTACCAGAATATAAAAGTGACCACACCCTTTTAGTCTATCTTGCTGTTTTAAAAATAGTGACTCTCCCCTAAAACTTAACTTTTAGACAGGTAAAACTGAAGTTACCGAGTTTCACATCTAACTCCTCTAGTGCACACTGCAGTGTTTAAGATAAACCACTTTTTATCTTACCTTTAAGCCTCTATTGCAAGACCACCAGTTATTGTAGAGCCCACTCAACCTCAGCCCATAAGGCAAAACAACGTACCCAACATACTAGTCATAGGTGGCTCTATAGTCAGGCATACTGATTTCCCACTCACCAGGCTAAACAAGGAGAAAGTTACTGTCAGCTGCCTGTCAGGTGTCGGATCTGCCACATAATGCAAGTACTCAGGTCACTCCACAACAACTACAAATACGACTCTGTCACTGTCCAAAGTATGAATGACCTGAGATTTACCTCCCTGGACTACATAAAAAGAGACATAGAGGAGCTCTCGGATCTTGTAGCTCAGGCAGGTATGACCCTAGCCCTGAGTAGCATCCTGCCATTGCCCAGAATGATACCACAGTACAAGGACAAAATGATTGACTTCAACAATTGGCTAAGCTTCTGCTGTCATTCTAAGGGGATCCAGTATCTGTCTGTCTGGGATGACATGGTCAACAGACCATGATGCTTTGTAGAGATGGCCTGCACCTGTCTCCCCTGGGATTCCGGATACTGGCTAAGGCTTTTGCTACCCCTCTAGTGCCTTTTTTAGGCAAGGTTCAAATGCTAAATTCACCACCGTAATAGGTACAAGCAAGTAAACTCTGAGGGTAATGCTACTCAATGCTAGAAGTCTAAACCTCAAATGTACTCACTCGAGGCACTCCTTAAAATGGAGAATATCAACATTTGTGCAGTGACTGAGACCTGGTTCAAGGTGCTAGAGAACACCTCTGCATTACCAGGCTATAATTCATATGACACCTTTCGGCCACCTAACCTGGACCGAACCACTAAAGGTGGAGGCATACCCATATTCATTAAGGATATCCACACCTCCAGGCTAGTTGCTCAGCATAATGCATCTGAAATTATCCAAGTGCAACTAACACTGGGCAAGACTGCAATGCAGGTTGTAGCTTGTTACAGACCCCCCACCATGGCCCAGGATTCCCACTCCTCATTTCTTCATTTCCTCACTTGCTATGAACACCTACATTATATGGAATTTCAACAGCCCTTAAAACAAACAACACCTCTAATGCAGCTAGTCTCACAAAACCACATTAACATAACATCCTCATCTACCTATCTTTTACCAAAGTATCATAGAACAACCCATGTTAATTATTCGCAAGCATGTAAACATCATACCATTTTCTGTAAATTCCTAAAACTTACACACAGTCTTCAACAACACCTTCTAATTCACGGTGATATCCATCCAAACCCAGGCCCAAACATCAACATCACCACAAACCCCCAACTATTACAACCTCCCACCCCTCATACCCCCACTAGCACCCCCAATTCTCTCCTCATAGCTCATCTCAATATGCGTAGCCTAAACAATAAAATTAGCCAACTTCATGCACTGTTAGCTATACATTCATTTGACATTCTTTGTCTAACAGAAACATGGCTCAAACCAGTAAC
The DNA here is from genome assembly GCF_019279795.1 of Protopterus annectens. NCBI lineage: Eukaryota > Metazoa > Chordata > Ceratodontiformes > Protopteridae > Protopterus > Protopterus annectens. Next base: position 1,195,900,753 of record NC_056726.1, read on the forward strand.
CCAGGACAATGAAATCACCCCACCTGGTTATAATATTTTGAGAGTAGACCGTATAACCAAAAAGGGTGGAAGTGTGGCAATACTGTATAAATCTGAGTTACAAGTTTCTTCACTAGATGTTCAATTACCCTCACCTAGTAATGTTGAAATCCTTATTTCTAAGCTTCAGATTAATGCCAGCAAATCCAAATACATAATTTGCTCCTACATACCTCCAGGCAATAATATTACAACCCCTGAAAATGCCCTCTGCTTGCTCTTTCTATCCTTCACACAAGAAACTATAGCGCTTGGTGATTTTAATATTGACTGGAACAGCTGTATTTCTGACAACCCAACTTCCCATATAAACCTATATGGCTTTTCCTAAACAACCACTACCCCCACCAGAATCCATAAACCTAGTAACAAACAAGGCACCTTAGACTGGATATTAGTAAATAACCATCCCCACGCATATAAAGCAGGTGTCCTTCCTGATGACATTAGAGACAACTCACTTAGTTATATAAATAAACAAAAGACCTTTATTCCCAACCAAACCTTCTTTAGAACTACCCAGAACAACAAAAATTTTAACCCAAAAAGCTTCCAAGCAGAACTTAAAGCTTGTGATCGGTCACCCCTAAAACACCTCCCTCTCAACAATGCAGTGTCATACTTTAATTCTAAATTCTTGCAAATCCTAGAATACCATGCCCCCACTCACACTGTCAGAACCAGGAGCAAAATTGCTCCTTGGCTCACAAAAGAGACTAGGCTTAAAATGTTACAAAGAAACAAAATCTGGGCCAAACGGAGAACTACTAAAAATCCAACCGATCGTGAAAACTTTAAACAGCTGAAAAATACAACTAAAAAAATCAATATTGCTTGATAAAAAAAACTTTTACTTTAAACTCCAGCAAACCCATCAACAGAACCAACAAAGTTTCTGGTCAGGTATTAATAGACTCCTAAACCCAGGACAGACCAAGACACCTACCCCTTCTGGTTTCTCTCACAACTCCCCCAGCCAGATTGCTGATGCTTTCAACAAGTTTTTTATTGAAACCATCCAAACTCTAGCTAATACCCTACCACCTGTTAGCTCAATTTTGCCTCCTTCCTAAATTTCAATTCCAACCACTTACAACATCCCTTATCTATACACTACTTCAAAAACTTAAATCTTGTACTCCCTCAGCTGACCTGCTACCAGCTCAATACCTGCAAATTGCAGCTAGAGTACTTGCCTATCCCATTTCCATTCTAATCAATAGAACCATTACTGAAGGTACCATCCCATCTCTCTGGAAAATCACACATATTATCCCACTACATAAAGGCGGTAACTCGACCGAACTCTCAAACTTTCGTCCCATAGCCCTACTCTCTCCATTAGCCAACATCATGGAAAAATTTATCCACCGGCAACTACTTGATCATCTTCTCCAAAATAACCTATTAGCTGACTGTCATCATGGCTTTAGGCCATCCCATAGTACTACCACTGCACTCTTATCCTTTTCTGACTGTATTAATAAAAATCAAAATAACAAACTGCTTTCCTCTGCACTCTTTATTGACCTCTTTAAAGCCTTTGATATGGTTAAACATCAGTTACTTATAAATATACATAAATCACTTTCATTGGGCCCACAAGCAGTGAAATGGTTCAAGTTCTATCTTGAAAACAGACAACAAGCAGTCCTCTGGGACAATAACTTATCCACTCACCTCCCTATTGCCCTTGGAGTCCCTCAAGGCTCTATTTTGGGACCCCTCCTTTTCTCTTTCTTCAATAATGATCTACATGCTAACCTTCCTCAAGCCACCTGCATACAATATGCAAATCCACATTAATCTGTAGCACTGTCTCTTCTGCTGAACTCCAGTCCATCACCCAAAAAGTCTTTAACTTAGTAGAAAACTGGTTATGTCAAAGCTGTCTCCTCCTTAACCCTAAAAAAACTAAATTACTTCTGTTCACTCCCACACAGACGTTCTCCCCTATAAATTTCACAGTTACATCCAATAATCATAGCACCCGATTTGACCACTAAACTTTTAGGTGTAACAACTGGCCACAACCCGAACTTCAATGCACACATTAACTTAACCATCAAATCAGTTAATAGACTAGGTTCCCTGTACAGGATTACACCTTTCCTTACTCCTTTTGCTAGAACTACCATCACCCACACTCATCTTATCTCTACCCTCCTATATGCCTCCTCTATTTATACCAGTCTAAAAGTGACCTGAATAAACTGTCAGCCTCCTATTGTAACATTACCAGATTTGCCACTGGCTCCCCATTTAGAACCCACCATTGTCTAAATCTGAAACAGCTAGGATGGCTTGAACTGCAAAATCAGCTTCTACTTCAGCAACTCACTATCACGCAAAAGATTTTGCACAGTCCCAGCAATACCCCAATACTCAGCAGCCTTATTACACCATACAAAAATCTCACAACCCTACGCTGTTAGCAAATTACTAGTAGCCACCCATAAAGCCAATAATAAATTAGGTGACTGTCTTTTCTCAAACTCTGTGGGAAAAATTTGGAACAGGCTTCCCAGTGAACTAACATCTCTTTCTTCAACAATACTTTTCAAGAAGCAGCCAAAAACAGTCCTTAAAATTCATTGGCTATGTCCATGCTCTAACCCTGACTAATAACCTCCTTCTTTCTATGTTCTTATCACTATCTTTTCAGGCCTCTGGGCATACCACTCTCCTAACCTCAGTTAATTGGGCCACTAGTTTACTGAATGTTATTACTTGTTTAATCTTTCTGGAAAACTATCCCGGAGTAAAATCCCTCAAAATATCTTCTCTACCATGTATATATATGCGACTATCTCTCCTGGACTGTAGAATTTGAAAACTACCCACCATGTAGATATTGGCTACTTTTACACTTGGACTGCAGAACGTGAAAGTTACTTAAAATCATGTGTTCTTTGCTAACTCACACAACATGATATTCCTTGCTAACTTTCTCTGTGATTAATATTAAGCTTTCTACTGTGAAATGCTCTTTTTTACCTTTGTAATTACTTTTATTCACTTGTAATAATGCGAACACATCTTGTAGTCAGACACTCATGTAGAATGTTTTGTTAGCATATTTTTATAGTGCACCTTCTTGTGATTCATTATTATTATCATTGTAACTATTTCATAATTTACTTAGCTAAATGGAGCTTATCTCCCCGGGCCTCTACTGAAAATGGACATGTATCCAGTTAGACTAGCAAGGTTAACAAATGTAAAATAAAATAAAATAAAATGAAGATAGTGGAAAATATTAAGGTACAACCCAATACCTTAATTATGGGCGATTTCAACTACCCCACCATCAACTGGGAAACTACTCATGTACCAACTCATTCGCTCAACGTTTTCTGCAATTCATCAATTCCAGTGCCTTGGAACAGCTTGTCCACACCCCCACCAGGGGCAGCAATATTCTGGACCTGGTCATTACCAATATGGGTAACCAGTGTTCCACACCAGAGGTCAACTCCTCGCTGGTAAGATCCGACAACAAGCCAATCACCCTAGACATCCATATCCCACCCCCACCCCCCATTAAGGAAAACACCATAAAAAACTACTGCAAAGCCAAATTCATGTTTCTTAAGACAGAAGTGGTAAACTTCACGACACCCATGCAGATGGAAAATAAAGGTACGACTGCTGAGCTTTACACAAATGCACTGTATAAGCACATACACAAGTGCATGGATCGTGCCATCCCCAACAGAACCAAGATGCTATCCTCCAAAAAAAGGAAGACAATCTGGTGGTCCCCTGTGATAAACATACTCTACAACAGAAGGAAGAAGCTGTAGCAAAAAAAGGGTACAATCCCATGATTGGAGGAACTCCCTGGTCAGCCTCAGCAAGAAGCTGAGATCCCTCAAAAAATCCTTCAACGCCAGTTTTGAAAATAAAATTGCCACTAATTCCAAAGACAACCACAAAGCATTCTATAGCTATGTCAAGAATCTCAATGGCAACACTCAGATCTGATCTACATCACAATGGCACTAAATATACAGAACCAACCGATATTGTCAACATCCTGGCAGATAGGTTCAGTGCTAACTTTACCCCCTCTCACCCTCCAAATGGCCCATCTTAACACCGGAAGAATGCAAATCCCCTGTAATCATGGAGGAATAAGTAAAGACTACACTCTCCAAAGCCAAGAACACAGCATCAATGGGACCAGACAACATCCCTGGCTGCGTACTGCACGAACTACAGAACAAACTGGCACCCCACCTAAGTACCATGTTCAATCATAGCCTCACCTCAGGCTATGTGCCTACTGAATGGGGCACAGCAACAGTTAACCCACTCCACAAAGGGGGTGCCACCATGGACCCTGGAAACTACTGCCCCATTAGCCTGATGAGCCTCGTCTGCAAGGCCATGGAACGTATCATCTTTGAGCTTATAAACAAAGACATAGGTAACCTCCAAACCCTGGACCCCACTCTGTTTGGGTTTGTAAAAAGAAGATCATGTCTACTAAACCTGATTGACGTCTTTGAAGCAGTCACTAGAGCCATAGATGAGGGCAAGGTAGTACACACAGCCTATCTTGACCTCGCCAAGGCTTTCAATACCATCCCCCACTCTGGAATTATAGATAAACTCACTAAACTGGGCATAAATCAATATGTCAAAAGATGGGTGACCAACTGGCTCACTAACAGAACCCACACAGTAAAAGTAGCCGACTCCAAGTCCAACTTCAGACAAGTGAGGAGTGGAGTACCACAGGGTTTGGTCCTGGGTCCTCTCCTGTTTGGCATCTACTTCTCTGAAGTGCAGGCCAACACAGAAGGTCTTTGACTAAAAAAGTTTGCAGACGACTGTAAACTGGGAGCCATAATAGAATCACCTAATGATGTAGACATTCTACAAAAGGGCCTCACAGAGACAGATGCTTGGTGTCAAAGTCTTGGCCTCAAGCTTATTGCTAAGAAGTGCATTGTCATCCCCTTTGGGAAAATCTCGGTACCCATGAACTACCACATAGGCAGTAGCTCACTAAACACTGAAAGTGTGAAAAGAGACCTCGGGACACAGGTGGACTGTAGTCTATCCTTTGATAACCAGATCACCACAGTAGTCAGGAAATCCTTCTACGTGGCACACATCATCACAAAAAGGTTCTCCTCTAGAAAAAAGGAGGTTATTGTTCCTCTCTACTCATCCCTCATCAAACCCATTATAGAGTACAATGCCCCGTTTGGCATGTATCACACAATACGCCTACAATAATTGGAAATGCCACAGAAATACCTCACTAAGAGGATTACTGGCCTCAAACAGATACCATACGCAAACCATCTCAAAAAACTCCAGCTCTACTCTATCACATATCGCCTAATCAGTGGCGATCTCTGCCTAACATACAAAGCTATGTCAAACCCAGAGCTGTTGGACATGCTACACTTAAAGAAATCCCAATCTCTCCGAACCACATGCTCCAGGGACCTAAACCTTGTCCCCACAATAAACAGAACATGCTGGAGGTATAGATTCCTGTCCCACAGACTTCACATACTCTGGAACAAACTACCCAGTCGTGTCAAGCAAAGCACCTCATTTGCCCTCTTTAAGAAAAATCTTGATGACTGGATGGGAAATAAAAAATTCACCCCAGGGGATCACTTCTGCAGCACTGCTTGACAGGGGCACAGGAAAATAATTTTCTTGGGTGGCGAAAGCCAGGGAACCTTTTTGGCTAGGCTTATATAGGCCCCAAGGCTGATAGCCTAGTACCTACCTATAAACCTATGAACTTATGTCTTATACAGATATATCTATATATATATATATATATATATAAGATATACTTATATATAAGTCTCTGCTTTCTTGTGTACAATTTGCATAATTCCATATTCCACTGTAATGGCTGTGTGGAGTTTCTACCTTTATATTTGCCTGTGACTTCAACATTGATGCTTAAAAGATTTTGCGGAACACTGTGTACATAATTGTTTTCCATTGCAGATGTAAATTTATGCCAGCTCATATTTTTTATGGAGCTTAATTGATGTTCATGATCAGTTTGCCATAGTTACATTTTCTGACTGGCATAATGCTATGTACTTTTAACTTCGATTGAAATATTAAAGAATAATAATCAGAAAATCTAAGTGGGACACACATTTTCAGATGACGAATCAAGTTAGGGTTACTTGTAGCAACAGTATCCACATTATTCAATGATGGCGCAATGGTGCAGCAGTAGCGTTGTTACTTCACAGCAAGAGGTTCTCTGGTTCAATTCTTGGCTGGGGTGCCTTCTGTGCAGAGTCTCCATGTCCTCCCTGTGATCATGTGGGTTTCCTCCGGGTTCTCCAGTTTCCTACCACATTCAAAGACATGTATCTGGAGCGTTTCCCCCCGGGCCTCTGCTAAAAATTGGCTTTGTTCCAAGTCAAACTTTCCCGGTTAACAAATGATAAATAAAATAAATATTTGGTATATCCATAGACTGTCTGTGTCATACCCTGTAATAAAATAATATCTATAAATTCTTTTTTGTAATGTTTAGTTGTAAGATTAGACCATGAAATACAAGGATAGTAAACATCTCCCATTAAAACAATGCTTCTTCATGTCCAAAGATTTATTTCAGTTCTGTAAATATTCACAATGTGTTTTTGCATTCCTGGACTTTGATGGGATAATAATATGTTTAAATGACTGTTTTGTATACCTTCAGTTATCTGTGATATTACACATTCTAACTTACTTGTTTTACTAACCAAAAAAGATGAAACAGCTTTATGTACCCATGTAGGTAATACTCATTCTCAAGCATTATACCTTAAGGTCTCATATTTTGTAACATTATTTAACTGAAAGCTAGCCGTATTCCAATATTCTATAACTGCAATCATTTTATAACTTTCTTTTTTTTATTATTCCAGCAAGTTCCTCAAACTTATTTCCCAGGTTTTGGGACATTACAGAAGTAATTCAAAGTTGTATTAGGTATTCTCTGTTTAGTACTGATGCGTTTCTTTCTATAATGTCTCTTAAAATGGTTTGCACATCTTCTGATAGTTTTAATATGAATGCCATGACATAAATATTAAGATGGAAATTGGACTCTGAATACATATGTAATCATTAGTTATGTAATCATTAGTTATACAGGAATCATAGCTTTAGTATATTGACTTTCCAACCATATTGGGAAAAAACAAAAGAAAAATCTAGCAAGGCTAGACTTTCTACTGTGTGAGTCTTTAAACCTCTTGCATTAGAGGCAACATGGGATATATGCAAATGACCCTTTAAAGACATCAGGCATTTAAGCTATATGACAATTCTGAATGTCCATGACTTTCTTAAGTCTATTTGTGGACAAATTCAGGCCAATAAAGCCAAACCCCACTAGCTGCAGACATGCATGTTTCAGTCTTCTTATGGCATCATCAGCACAGCATAAGTGGAATGTTTGGCTAACCATTAGAAACACAGGGTTGTCATACCCAGATGATATCCATAACCATTAGGGTGTCTTGGGAAATGAAAGATTTCACTAAGAATTATGTGTACTGAGCTTCTTCCAGTATTTCTGCAATGTATTTCTATAATGTCTAAAATGGAATTTTTAAATTTAATTAATGGGGTTATGATTTAACATAATTTGTCCCTCCATGGATTACAATCAGATTGTATTTTGGTTTCATAGCTAGTAGCTTAGGGATCATTCTTTTAACATTTTGGAGACCTTTGTGAGCAGATACCATGATTTCATTTTAGCTTAACCTGCACAACTGTCTTAGTACAGCCTTAATTATTAAATCTCCTAAAATTAGAATTTATTTTCTAGTTTCTTTATCTTTTGAGTCTGGATAGATTGTGTCATTGGCTAATAATATTTCTTGAGGTCTGCTCCCTTTACTTCCAAGCGCTCATCATTTTAACTCTGTGTTGATTGTCTATAAATTCACCTCCTTTTGCTTTATCTCGTATACTAACATTGGTTGCTAATATTTCTTGAAATGTTATCTGTTCTTTGATTCTTTTTATTACATTTTGATCACCGACACTGTTAATTTCCTTTACATTTCTTCCTCTCTTTTTTTAGATATCTTTATCCCCCCCAAAGTCTCGTTACTGAATTGCTTTTGGTCAGATTTGCCACATAAGTCGTAAAAATTCCGTAAGTCAAAATTCAATGTAGTGACAGCAATTCCTGCACTTTAGGGTACAATATCTGTCATGCATTTAGGTCCACTCTGTATTTATTTGTAACTCCATTATTTGTCAATAGACTTCACATGATACAAATCTGGAACCGGTTGAAGACCGGTAAAATTTAATAAGTTTAATCATCACATCATAGCCAACTACAGATTCACATTTATGACCCTTTCAGAGCATGCAAAATACCTTAACCAGTTTTTAATGTTTGCAGTCAAACCAAGTACCTTCCTTATCCGTAACTTAAGATATCCACATATAAGCTGGCAAACATTCACTACCAACAATAAATATATATATAGGGATTTCTGGACTTTGTAAATGTGAATGCACTTGTGGAAGCTGTCCTCTATGCACCAGAGGTGTTAACCTTCTTGATCTCATCCCCAAAAACACCTCACTTGTTGCACCACTCCATTTGTTGTACACCACACTTATTGTTCCACCCCACTTGCACTTCCCTACTTGCTGCAGACTCCTTAGTAAAATCACATTGTGATCTTCTCTATGGAAACTTGTTTTGTGGCCCCTAATAACTCCTCTAAATATAGAGACTACTCCAATACCAATTATTTACTATTTAAGGACAATGACAAATACTTCTCAGTACATTTTCTAACTGAGGCTGCTGCTTATTTCTTTCAATTTTATTCCCTCTTGCATAGATTCACTGAGGAATCTGTGCCAATCCAGAGTACACGTAATGGTAAGTTTAGAACTAAACACATATAATGGAGCCACCACATCAACAAACTCTAATAAAAAGAAAAGTCTGATACATTTTACTAAAAGTTATCCAATTCATCAGTATAAAAGTGATTTAAACAGGTACACCTCTCCAAATTACCACTGGGAAATGTAAAGCTAATTATGAATAAAAGATTGCAAGTAATTCAAAAGGCAAAAATAAGGCCTTCATCAGATTTATTAGGGAGCTTAGAAGTAAAGAACAGTCATGTACTGAACCTATCTCTATTGGTTTCTCCTTCTCTGCCTCCAAAGATATTGCTAATATTCTTGTAGACAAACTCTCTTCCGATGTCACCCCCCCCCCCCCCCATTCCCCTTCACACTCCACATCCAGAGATCAATTTGGACCAAGTCCTTTTGGAACTTTCCAAAATTTAAAATAAAAAAAAAACTTGACTTACATGGGTCCTGAAAATATGTCTGGATGTCTGCTGAAAAAAAATCTCTATTAACTCCTCAGCTTCAATCACTCCACTAGTCATGTCCCTGTGGAGTAGAGCATGGCAGTTGTGGTGCCCTTGCATAGATATGGTCTCTTCTACTGATCCTGGAAATTACAGGACACTCAGTCTCACTAGTATTATTTGCAAGGCTTTGTAACATATTATAACACAACTAACAAACGATATGGGTGACCTTATATCCTAAGATATAAGTAGTTCTGCTTGTCAAAATGAAGATCATGCTTGCTCAACCCAGTTGAGTTCTTTGAAGGGGTTCCTTAGACTTTGATAAAGGGCATCCACCTGACACTGCTGATTTAGACCTTGCCAAGGCCTTTGATGCTATCTCCCATAATGCAATTGTTAATAAACTCTCCCACCTTAACATTAACCTATACATAGTTTGCTGGACTGGTTACTGGCTCTCTGATAGAACCAATACCATTAAGTTGATGGATAATTACTCTAGATAGAAAAAAAGATCACTGGTTGTATCCCACAAGGCTCTGTTCACAGTTTATTCCTCTTTGGTGTATATTTTGTTGACAAAAAGGGACTACAGCTAACTAAGTCTGCTGATAATTAGAAACTTGGTGCAGTTATCAAACCCATTCTGATAATTAAATTCTCCAGTGAGGGCAGGACAAAATAAATGCTTGGTATAATAATCGTGGGCTTACCTTCAACACCAAGAAAGGTAGCATAATTTCCTTTGGTAAATATAATATCACTGTGGCTTACCATACAACTAACATTCCACTTAAATTTGACACTGCCATCAGGGACTTGGGTACATTTATTTATAAAAGAATCTATTTTGACTACCATGTCTTTGTGGGATTTAGAAAATCCTATGACCTTATGTGTTCATTTCTTTGTCTGTTCCACAGTGTGCACCCTACCACCCATCTCAGGCACTTCTTTTCAATCACCTCTAGCTATCACATCTGCTCTGAATTTGCTGCCAAGGTTTCTGTACCATACAGTAGTAATGGTCACACTACTGTCTGTACACCTTACTTTTCAGCTTCTGTGGCATTCTTCTGTCATATACTACACCTGACACTCTATGCCAGTTGGCTGCCGCCCATCTGACTCTAGTTTTCATTTAGACTTCCCTTCTCCTCAGCCACTCCCGCACACTTGAAGCAGTTAACCTACTCCATTATCTTCCCTTCTATCTGCATCATTTGTTGCAATTACCACTGCCTTATCTGTAATCAGTTTCAACCAATGTGTCTTCAGTTTTAAATTTCCATTCCTCTATCCTTTGCTCTTGCTCAGAGTCTGTCTGTAATTACACATTTGCATACAGCAACATTGTTGAGCTGTCCCATCCATCTGGTTTGCTAATATAATCCATCACCACTATGAACAACAGTGGGCTAAGAGTTGAACCTTGATGCACACCCACTCCCACTGGGAATGCCTCTGTGTGAACGAGCACTGTCTGTACTTGAGTAATTGGGTCCTTGAGATTAAATCACATAATGATTAAGGTCTTTGCCTCCCATGTAGAAGGTTTAATTCTGACCTCCAGTCAATACATTTTTGGAGTTTTTATATTCTCCACATGTCTCTGTGGGGTACCTCCCATCTCTGAAAAACATGCTGAGTGTTTCCATCTCAAACTCACCAATGAAGAGAGTTGTGGACAGAATCACACAGTCTATGTGCTGCCCTCTAGGATGAAGAGTTATATAGACCAACCACTTTGGGCATCTACTGTGGGGTGCAGTATGCTCAAGATAGGAGAACACAAATCACAGACTGTGTGCAATGGCATGGTTAGACAGTCAATTATGTAAAATATGGCTGTAGTTGACTTGTCAGTAAGATAATATGCTCATCGGTAAATATTAGTCAATCAATCACCAGGCCATTATAAACCCACACATCCCCTCCAGTCTCAAGGAGGTCAACACAACAAATATCAGAGAGAATTAGCAGCTGCTAATCCAATTATCCAAATTGGTCTTGAAGTTACCAAAGCTACTACTCTGTTGATATGTAATAGAAGTTTGTTCCAAAGGTGAAGGACACAATGATATATGAATCTATTATCCCACTATATCCTTTAACTACATGTTGGAAAAAACATTTATTCTGAAAAGGAAGTTAGGTTGGGTCAGATCTTTCAAGGAGCAGATAGCTGCCACAGATCACCATGGAATCGTCTATAACAAACTGAGTGCAGGGAGATGTTGCCATTCTTTCGGGATGACTGAGTGATTTGAAGTGATCGATCTTCCTACTTGGGAATCTTCAAGGTCTTGCCATTCATCTTTTTAGTTGTGAATGTCAGAGGTCTCTCAAAATAAGTGACATATTTTAACAAATGCATGCCAAACTGGACATTATATGCAATAATGGGTTTGATAACAGATGGGTAAACGGAATTATGACTTTTTTAAATTTAGTGGAGATTTATTTGTAAATTAGTTGAGTCAAACAGAATGACTTCTGAACTATGATGTGAAAGTGCTTTGTCTACCGAAATTAATTAAACTGTATATTTTTATATTTAGCTTCAGATGTTCTTGCAGCAATTAACAGTCTCTTCAAAGTTGAAGCAATTATGAGTAAATGGAAGATTAAATAACAATACGGAATTTATAGTCATCCACAAGCATAGACAACCAAAGGCCAGGAGTGTTAACTTGAAGTTCTGAGAAACAGAAACCAAATAGGAGAGGGACTAATGATGAGCCCTGTGGTACACCACTGGTAACATTAATTTTTCTTGCACCTTGTGAGTCTAGCCATATTGGATTTATCAGACAAACAGTTACTTATGCACCATGGAACAGATACATTTATATATAGATTTGCAAGGTTGTTACTAAGGAATAATGGCAAAGCCCATAGCCAGGTCAAGAAGTGCTAAATTTACTCTACAACCATGAAATACTGCTTCAGTGTTTTTTCAAGAAATTATTACGTTTAATGAGGCAGGATCTGCATATGATAAAGACAAATTGATAAGGGACCCGTTTAAGAGATTTTAACTGTTCAGGTTAACAATGTCTGAGATAATATGTATCACAGCTTTAGATATGGGGCAATTGTGACTAGTGGTCAAGCCACCCTTTCATAACAGCATCTCAGCAGTTGTTTCCAAAGCTTTGGGACTATAACCACTAGAGAGGATTAGATTAAAGAGGTTAATAGGAGTTCAGTAAGCAACCTGTGGTGCTAATAATCAGACAGCCATATATATGCATATATATATATATATATATATATATATATATATATATATATATATATATATATATATATATATATATATATATGGGTTTACTTCGTATAAATGAAATCCCACTTACCCGACTTTCATAATATCGAGCTGAGAACAACGAAAGTCCACAACACCGATCTCTGGAACACTGGCGTTTAACTAAAGGTAAGTAACCCGTTGGCCAACCCAGCAAACAAACTGAAACAGAAGCAAATAAAACACATCCATGTGGGATTCTTCACCCCCCCACACCCCCCCCAACTTAATACACTAATTCCAAGATTGCACTACCATGGAGGTCAGGGACAAAGGTCAACATGCTGGCTGTTGAACTTTTGTGGCTTTTACTTCAGTTTGTAGTTTTGTTGCTTTTTCAGCTTAAGCATTACCAAAGCACCATATCAGTACCTTAAACAGCTGCCTATGTAGAATTATGTAGTGTTTGTCTAAAATTACAACATTCATGCTCCTCAGCTGATAATTAATGCATGGGTCTCCAATGGCATATATGTTTCTCTCACATAAGTCCTTCATGTTTCCTGCTGTACTGCTCAGATAATCCTTTTACTTATTTGGTTATTTATCTTAATTATTTATTTATTTGCTTAATTGCATTTCTTTGCATTTCTTTAGTGGACAGTCTGATTGGGCTATGAAAGACCCCTTTTCTGCAGAGGCCCAAGCAGAAAAGCTCCATAAAGAAAGACAAAACAATTGGAATGAGAATTAATTAGGATACATATTAGACTCTATATAACAACATTAAAAAGGCATACCAATTAATAAACAAGAACAAATCGTCTCACAACTACAAATAACTGGTGCCAACATCATGGCTTTGAGTTTAATGCAAAAAAATGTATTATCATACTACTCAGCAAAAACATAGCCCCTACTGATTACCACATCAACAGCAACCCACTAAGTACACAACCTGTGGTGAGAGACCTGGGCACTCAGGTTGACAGCATATTTGACCATCACGTGGTGGTTGTGGTCAGAAAAGTGTTTTACTTGGTTCATTGTATAAGTAAAGGGATTGCATCCAGAAAAAACGAGGTTATTACCTCTCTGTACTCCTCCCTTATTAGACCTATGAGTGAGTACAATGCCCCGTTTGGTATGTGCCTCTCCAAACACCTGCACCAACTGGAAAGGCCACAGAAATACCTTACAAAGAGAATCCATGGCCTCCTATCCTATGCGGACAAGCTTAAATCACTATCATTCTACTCGGTATCATACAGAGGTAATCTGTGTCTCACCTACAAGCTCTAATAGAGATGCTCCCTATCCATAAGTCTAATTCCTCATGCATTACCCACTGGATAGGCCTAAATCTAATATGCAACATCAACAAAACCTGCTGGCGAGACAGATTTGTCTCTCAGAGGCTGCCCCAACTCTGGAATAGACTTCCATACATGTCAAACAGACTACCTTGCTGACCCTCTTCAAATGCAGCCTTGATGAGTGGATGGAAAACCATAAATTTTTCCTAGGGGTTCCACCTGTGTCCCTCATTGACAAGGATGACAGGTGGTGACTGAGTTTTTTTTGGTGGGATAAACTCTTGGTTAGGCTTGTAAGGGCCTCAGGGCCATTAGCCTAGTAACCTCCTATGATCCTATGATGCTATGATAAATAAGAAATAATAACAATGATGATGGATGAAAAATGAAGAGAAAGTGTAACGATTTAGATGCTAAAGTATCAGTGTATGAAAAATTGAGAGAAAGTGTAAAAACTTAGATGCTGAATTATGTCATTAGAGAAGTAATAAGAGATATTAACTACAGAAAAAAGCCATGGTGGTGTAGCGTTAGCATTGTTGCCTCACAACAACGGGTTCTCCCATTTGATTCTCAGCTGGAGCACCTTCTGTGTGGAGTCTGCATGTCCTCCCCGTGGTCAAGTGGCATTCAAAAGACATGCGTGAATGGGTGTGCCTTCGTTGAAGGTTGGGCGTCAGGCTGGCACTTCATCACTGTAAAAATCTACTGCCAATCATTAGCGGACCGGAGTTCCACTGTGGCAACCCCTAACTGGGAAAAGCCGAAAGAAGAACTACAGAAAACTAAACAGGATCTCTTTAATGTAACACTATATATTGTAGTCAATTACTTATAACAATATTGGCAGTCTTTATTTAATTTTAAGCATATTTGTCAATGTATGAACAGATTTTCTGAAGTCTTTGCACTATATGATTTTACTTTTAGCTATAGATTGTATAAGCATTGTTTTTCCTCTGGAGCTATTCTCCCTTTGACTCTAATAAAAGCGAGCTGTGCCTGTATGCAGATTTCCCAGTAAAGAAAACAAAGGAAATAAACAAGCAAGTAAATAATAGTGATGTAGAACTGTAGAAGTAATAAACCACCATCTGAACTGTATGACAGAATGCTTAGAATACTGTGGACAGATGACTGGGACTACACTGATGCAGGCATGAATAATGTGGTGGTAGGGATACTAATGGGAGAATTTGGGCATGGAATGAATCATCTGCCTTGCTGATTCCTTGAGTGGTGGATTGAATAAGAACATAATAACATGGATGATTTTAAAAATACAGTGATGGAAAGGATTATGTGAATGTTGTTGTTTTTTGTTCGGCTTTTTCCAGTTAGGGGTCGCCACAGCGGAACTCCGATCCACTAATGATTGGCAGTAGATTTATACGGTGCCAAGGTGCCAGCTCGACGCCCAACCTTCAACGAAGGCATGCCCATTCACACATGTCTTTCGAACGCTACTCTACTGCGGGGAGGACATGCAGACTTCACACAGAAGGCGCTCCAGCCGAGAATCAAACGGGAAAACCTCTTACTGTGAGGTGACAATGCTACCGCTGCACCACCACAGCTTGGAAAGGGTTATGTGAATAATAGTTTTAAATCAGTATCCATGTGTGTATGGCTATGTGTTTGTGTATGTGTGTGTGTGTGTGTGTGTGTGTGTGTGTGTGTGTGTGTGTGTGTGTGTGTGTGTGTGTGTGTGTGTGTGTGTGTGTGTGTGTGTGTGTTTGTGTGTCTGGGGAGGGGGTTAAATGTGAAAAATGAAATGAAGCAATAACTACTGAGTTTACATACATTGAATACGGGGAGTATTTCGGTTTTAATAAGGTAAAAACAAATGAAACAAGCAGTAAACAGTAGCAATATTGGCAGGATAGAAAATAAAGGTATGACGTGTGAATTAACAAATGTTTACAATAGCATCAAGATGTAGTGAAAGTGCTGAAATGACTTCTGAGAGTACATGGTGAAGAGACAGAAGATTAAACTGAAATGTAGTGATTGGGCAAACAGAACAATGGCCCATTAGTGCATTTGATGCAATTAAAGCATTTGATCATGTTTACGTACTCTTCTTATATCAAGTTCTAAATGAATATTTATTTCCAAACCTCAACCTGCATCAGTATTACTGGCAAGACTTTATCACCTACAAAAATCTCTACAGATACTGGTATTACAGCTTTTCTTCTTTCAAATGCTTTACAGTCCCAGCTTCGCAGCAATAACAAATCTTTAACACTGATATTTTAACTGAAAGTCTTTAATGTCAGCATCTGCTTTGTCAGCATGCTTTGACTGATAAAACAAATGATCAGCAGTTGTGTAAGATTGCTACATTCCTGTTGTTGGGGACTATCCCCTTTCTCTAGTAATGTCCAGTCTAGGAGTTACAATATACAAATACAGGTGGTTTGGTTTTGAGGTACTGTAGGGCCTGCCCACCTGCAGAAAAAGAAAGTTTAAAGTTACAGGCTTTGAGATTATGTTGAGAAGCATGTCCATTGCATTTTCAGCTTTATTTTTTTTTTTTTTGATTATTTTCAAGAAGTAGATGACAAACAGGACTTGGCCCAGCACAGAGCTTTGAGGTACCCACTGGTAACCAGTCTGTTAGTGGAGGTGGTCTCACAAATCCTGACCTCCTCAGTCCTATCTGTGAGCCAGCTGGGATCTATGCCCAGTTTGGTGTGTTTGTCTACAATACCTGAGCGAGGTACTGTATCAAACACCTGTGACAGGTACAGGTATGTAGTATGCACAATTGTACTCTCAGCCATTGCCTTACTGACCGTCTCAAAGAAGTCTGCCAGGTGTAGTAGGCACGACTTTCCTCGGACACCACCAACATGGGTTGTGTCCTGTGACTGTAGGTTGCCTCTGTGAAGTGGAATAACAGCACAGTCCTCCATTCACATGGCACAAAACAAGTTATGAGGTTATAGCTGAAAAGTGACTCAAGTGGTGCTAACAAGTCATGTTTCAAGCTATTTAGGAGGCATCCCAGGATATTGTCAGGGCCCACTGAGACTGTGTTTATTTCCTTAGTGAGCATCACCATGACCTGCTCTGTACTGATAGTTGGGGGGTTATGGTAGTATGTATATCATGAAGTGAGGCAGGGAAAGAGGGGGTGGTGAAGTCTGAGCTGAATTTGTCAGCCAGTAGATTCACTGTCTTCCTCTCCTCAGTAAAGGTGGTACCATTTTCCACCAGTTCAGCACACTGCTGTCTTTAAGGTTTTTTGGACATAAAAACAAGAATGACAGATGCACTAACAAATAACAGATGAAGGAGAACAAAGTAACACAACAAACCATAAATTTTATTACAACATTAAACACTTTTGTCCCTGTATAGTGGACGTCATCAGAATACATTTAAAAGAACACATCTGCATATATACTTAAAAAGTCACATGTTTAAACTAACCTTTCCAATCAGATGCAAATTTAACACCACACCTTAATCACCTACCAAGGCATAAATTCACCTTTTCCTTCCTAAAACAAATTCCTCCTATAAAAAAAAATCATTAAAAAAAATATATATATATATATATATATATATATATATATATATATATATATATATATATATATATATATATATATATATATATATATATATATATATATGTCTGTGTGTGTGTGTGTGTGTGTGTGTGTGTGTGTGTGTGTCTATTTGTGTGTATTTCATAAAAAAATTTGTTTTAGGAAGGTAAAGGTTCATTTATGCCTTGGTAGGTGATTAAGGTGTGGTATTCTTTTAAATGTCTCCTTCATCTGTTAGAGGTTTTGGACATAGCTGTAGAAGGTCTTGTGGTTGTCTGTAGCTTGTGAGGCTATCTTGACATATAATTTGTGTTGTTGGACTTAAGTGTGCATTATTGGTGAGGGTATTTGTCTTAATAAATTCCAAGAATCTTTGTGTCTGCAAGTTTGAGGCCCTATATTTTTCCTAGTCTTCAGAGAGGAAGTTAAAGTCTCCGATGATTTGGCTATTTAGTAACATGATGAGTATATACAGTTGGTCCAGGTACCAGTTTTGGGAATCTTAGTGCATAGAGGGTGACCTATATCATGCTAGGATATGGTAACTGACCCTTGCTATGGTGATTTGCACGTGGATAATCTCCATGACATCACTCTGTTTAACCATCCTAGAAATATAGGTCTATATTATGTTGCCGAAACAGAAAACAGTGAATGCCATTTCAGCGACATGTGAACAGCAAAATACCACTAATACAAACGGTCAGGTCACCGGTCTTAGGGAAAAAAAAATTGTTTGGTTGTCGTCGTGAAACTGCCCTTTACGCCATGGTAGTGCAATCTCGGAGTTGGTATATTTAGTTGGGGGATTGTGGGTGTCTCAGCCCCCCACATCGGGGGGTGTTGGGGGGTGAAGTCTCCTCCCCACTTTGTAATGATTTAGATGGTGTGTCACGTCTGGTTGGCCTTCCAATTTTTTTCCCTAGGAAAAAAATTGGTGATCTGGCTGTTCGCGTTAGTGGTACTTTGCTCTTTATGTGTCACTGAAACAACATTCGCTATTTTGCCATTTAGGCAACATAATATATAGCCATAAATATACTTGCTGTTATGCAAGGAAGGTGCAGTAGAAACAGACTTGCTTTCGGTGTCAGAAAATTAGCATTCCTGCATTAGGGCAGCTATCCCACCATTAGCATTACAAACTATTAGTGGAAAACAACCATTGCTGAGAAAATCATAAAAGGCTGTGAAGTGTAGATGTTGACCATTACTTGAAGCCAATGCAGTTGCTGTCATCTGCAAAGCACATGAAGCTCTTATCCAATCCTTTATTGGGTGAAGACCTGTGCTAGAAAAGAAATTGCTCCTTTTTATATACATCTTATATGATCACTTACAAAATATTATACCTTGTGCTGTAATGTACTTGCACACCCACTGGTATAGTTAGAGATGGAACAAAAATTGCTTACAAAGAGAATGAACTTCAAGGCTTACCTTATAGTGATGACAGTAACTCTCAGTTGTCTCTCTGTCTGATTAACTTCTAAGAGGAAGTTTTTGGCTTACATACAAAGCATTACAGCACTCCTTACTATTAGAAACCCTTTGTTTAAAAATTCCCAGGTAACACAAACATGAAATGTCACAGAGCCTGAGTAATAATTAATATTACGCATATACTGACAACTTTATACCTCAAAGATTTCTAATTCTAGGACCACCTTAGCTGGATCTCACCTTATCTCTACTCTTCTATATGCTTCCCCCATTTACACTAATCTCTCCAAAAACAACCTCAAGAAACTTGCTACATCTTACTATAATATTGCTCGATTTGCAACAGGATCCCTGTTTAGAACTCACCACTGCCTGAACCTACGACAACTAGGTTGGCTTGAACTTCCTAACAAGCTCATACTTCAACAGCTCTTAATAGCTCACAAAATTCTATATCAACCAACTAAAATACCAATACTCTCTAACCTCATTACACCATGCAATAACATGAAACACCTACGTTCTTCAAACAAACTACTGATTAATATTACCAAACCAAATAACTCTGCATGGGACTGCCTCTTTTCCAACTCTGTTGGAAAAATGTGGAACAAACTACCCTCTGATATCTCATCTTTGTCGACACTCCCACTTTTTAAAAGACAACTGAAAATGCATCTCAATAATCACTGGCTTTGCTCCTGTACCAACCCAGATTAACATTCCTTCTTCCTCTCTCTCTGTTCTTCTACCATACTTCTTTCATTCTCTTCTCCCTGTATCCTTGATAGCTCTCCCTTTACATAACATCTATGTAGATATATGTTATCTCATATATACTGTATGACCATTGTAATCCATAAAAAAAAAAAAACTTTTTATTTCATTTTTTTAAGACATATTATTATTACTATTTTGTTTTTGCTCCTATCATATTTGTGTATTACATGTATTAACTAACTCTGTTTAGAAATTTTAATCTTGTATTACCTATTTCTGTTTAAACTTGTAATAACCATTGGAGCTTTTCTCGCCGGGCCTCTACTGAAAATGGACATATATCCAGCTGGACTAGCCCGGTCAACAAATGTAAAATAAAATAAAAATAAATAAAATTCTATGGAATAAACTTTCCTACTCGGTTATCCTCAGCTCATCAGTCCATACCTTCCATAAGGAACTACATGATTACATGGGCCTCTGCATGTTTCAACAAGGTATCCTAGTAGCCAAGCTCCTGGGTGGCCAAGTGGCCTTGAGTTTGTTCACCAAACGTATCATCATGTGACCTCCAACCTTTGCTATAACCTTAATCCTTAACACAAAACCTAAACCTAACATCTAACCCTAAATCATACCCTAAGGCTTATATTTATTCTTAATCTTAAAGGTTACCAAAAGCAGAATCACAGTGCTAGTGTCTGCACAAAAACACTAACCCAAAAGGCACTAATTTTTATAAGTGCTTATTTAATGTCATTTGCCAAGGCTGGCAATTCATTCACAGCAGCACTTGTTTAAGTCAGTATTCAGATAAATGCCATAAAAACAGCAGGACTTGACCAAACTCTTGCTACAAAAATGCATGTCAAAAAACAAAACTCATCATCTAAAATTATTAAAGTAAATTTCAGCCACTACCATGGAATAAAGGATGAAAGTCCTAACTACAGTCTGAGTCGTCTGTGTCCAGCTAGCTGCTTGGTTGAGTGTATGTGTGGATGAAGATGAGAGAGGTATGGCACAAAACACACACACACACACACACACACACACACACACACACACACACACACACACACACACACACACACACACACTGCATGGCAGTAATATGACACTTCACAAGAGTCATTTTTGTATCTGCTGGGGAGACTAAGGCTCATCTTATAGGAACCCAGAAAATAAGGAGAGGAGTTAGTGGCAATCAAAAGTTAACTACACACAACCAAAAAGAGTGTAAAAATACACCTAATGTCAGTTGGAAATTTCTTACTCACAATGGGCATTATCATGGTCCCCAGTAAAGCAGTCATGCTAACAAATTTCAGCTTAAACTTTTACTTTCAAATACATACTGATTACTTTCTAAAACATAATCCTCGCCTTTTTGATATTCAGATTCCCAGCATAGTTTCTTAAACTTTTCACAGTCTACATTGGGTACATTTGCAGCTGGCATAAAATATACAACTAGGAAATTAAATTCATCCGAACAGTCCATATTACAGGACTATCTAGCAGACAGTATATACCTGACACACATGCCAGGATTTTTCAGCTATTCAGGAAAACAAACAAACAAACAAACAAACAAAACAATCACCCAAGATTGCCATATTAACTTAAGAAAGCCTCTACTGGGACTGAGCTGAAAACTTTAATTGAAGTATTATATTTGCAATGTAGACAAAAATGTTTTACATCATGAATCACAGGTTCATAGGTATATACTAGGCTAATGGCCCTGGAGCCTTTACAAGCCTAGTCCATTGGATTACTGGCATCCTGCCACCCGACCCTAGTTCCTAGTGCCTCTGTCATGTAGAGCCACTGGAGTGATTCCCGGGGTGAATTTTCTCTTTCCCATCCACTTATCAAGATTTCTCTTGAAGAGGGCCAGTGAGGTGCTCTGCTTGACATGTATGGGAAGTCTATTCCATAGCATGGGCAGTCTCTGGGTTATGAACCTGTCCCTCCAGCATGTTCTGTTGATTGTGGTAATGAGGTTGAGGTCTCTGGAGCATGTGGTGTGGAGGGATTGGGATTTCTTTAGCTGTAGCATTTCTAACAGAGCTGGGTCAGACATGGCTTTGTAAGTCAAGCAGAGGTTGCCTCTAAGTAGGCGATATGAGACAGAGAATAGCTGGAGTTTTTTTGAGTCTGTCCATATAGGACAAGTGTTTAATGCCTAGGATCCTCTTTGTGAGGTACTTTTGCGGCCTCTCCAGTTGTTGCAGGTGTCTAGTGAGGTACATGCCAAATGGGGCATTGTACTCAATGATTGGCCTAATGAGGGAAGAGTAGAGGGAGACAATGACCTCTTTCTTCCTGGATGCAAAACCCTTAGTAATGAGATGTGCCACATAGAAGGACTTTCTGACCACAGTGACAATGTGGTGGTCAAAAGAGAGGTTGCTCTCAACCTGTATTCCCAGATCTCTTATAATGCCTTCTGTGTTCAGTGGACTAGCATCAGTGTGGTAATTCAAGTAAACCGGGTTTTTCACAAGGGGGATGATGACATATTTTTTGGCATTGAGCTTAAGGCCATGGTTCTGACACCAGTCGTTGGTGTCATTGAGGCCTTTCTGTAGGATGTCAACATCACTTGGGGAGTTAATAATAGCTCCCAACTTGCAATTGTCTGCAAACGTTGTCAGCCAGAGTCCCTTCATGTTGGCCTGGACTTCAGAGAAGTAGATACGAAACAGGAGAGGACCCAGGACCGAACCCTGTGGGACTCCACTCGTGACTGGTCAGCAGTCTGACTTGGAGTCAGCTACTTTCACACTTTGGATTCTATCTATGAGCCAGTTTGCAACCCACCTAGTGATATAGGGGCTGATGCCTAGCTTAGTGAGTTTTCCTTTGATTAATGAGTGGGGAATGGTATCAAAGGCCTTGGTCAGCTCAAGGTAGGCTGTATGAACCACCTTGCCTTCATCCACAGCTCTAGTGACTGATGCAAAGAAGTTGACCAAGTTGAGCAGGCATGATCTACCCTTCACAAAACTAAACTATGTAGGATTCAGAGTTTGGAGATTCCCTATATCCTTGTTTATTAGATCCATGATGATGTGTTCCATAGCTTTGCATATCAGACTCATCAGGCTAATTGGCCAATAACTCCCGGGGCCTGTAGTCGGTCCTCCTTTGTGGAGAGGGATGACTGCAGCAGTGTGCCATTCTGTAAGGACAAAGCCTGAAGTGAGGATGTGATTGAACAGGGCACACAGGTGCGGTGCCAGTTCACTCTGTAGTTCATGTAGAACACAGCCAGGGATATTGTCAGGTCCCACAGAAGCTATATTCTTGGCCTTGGACAGTGCTGTCTTAACCTGTGCAGCAGTAATACTGGGTGCTTGGAAATCTACTGGTATTGTGACTGGTCCCCTGGGGGGGGGGGGTAAAGCTGACACTGAATCTGTCGGCCAGTATATTGGCAATATCTGTTGGCTCGGTATAGGAGGTACTATTGTGCAGTACTGCCGTGGAGATTCTTTACATAACTAAAGAAGGCCTTGAGGTTATCTTTACTATCTGCTGCAATTCTGTTTTCATAGCTAGCTTTAGAGGATTTGATGAGGGATCTCAACCTTTTGGTGATGC
Organism: Protopterus annectens; assembly: GCF_019279795.1. NCBI lineage: Eukaryota > Metazoa > Chordata > Ceratodontiformes > Protopteridae > Protopterus > Protopterus annectens. The sequence continues at coordinate 1,195,924,055 of NC_056726.1, forward strand.
TGACAAGGGCTTTTTTCCAGTCTTGGGACTTTGCCTTATTCTGCATTACTTTCCTCCTTCTGTTGTAGAGTTTGTTTATGGCAGGGGGCCGGCAGATTGGCTTCCTTTTTTTTTGAGGAGAGCATCTTAGTTCTATTGGGTATGGGGAGATCCATGCATTTGTGTACGTGTTTGTACAGTGCATAGCTGTTTGATTCGGTGGTCATGCAACTATTCTCCATTTGCATGGGTGCCGTGAAGTTAGCCACCTCTGTTTTTAGGAGCCCAAACTTAGCTTTGGAGAAGTTTTTCATGGTAGATACCTTTGGGGGGGGGTATGTGGATTTCCAAGATAATTAGTTTGTGGTCAGATCTAACCAGGGAGGAGTTGACTATTGGTGTAGAGCAACGGTCACCCATGTTACTAATGACCAGGTCAAGGATGCTGCTACCTCTAGTGGTGGTAAGAATGAGCTGGTCCAGAATATTGGAATTAATAAATTCCAGAAAGTATTGGGCAAGTGTATTGGTACATGAGTAGTTTTCCCAGTTAATGGAGGAGTAGTTGAAGTCGCCCAGTATGAGAGTGTTAGGTTGGACCCTAATATTCTCCAGGGTGCTAAGGAACATGGAGTGTGAGTCTTGAGACATGGTTGGGGACCTATAGCAGGCTACGACCTGAATCACTGTCTTACCCAGTGTTAGCTGCATCTGAAGTATCTCAGATGCGTTATGTTGGGCTACCAGTCTGGAGGTGTGCGCATCCTTTATGAATATGGAAACACCACCACCTTTGGAGCTTCGGTCCAATTCTGGGTACAAAAGGTGTGGAATGAGTTATAGCATGAGTTATATAGTTACAGTAGTGCAGGTGTGCTTTATGCTGCCTTGAACCAGGTCTCTGCTACAGCATAAATGCTGATGTTCTCCATTTTAAGGAGTGTTTTGAGTAAATGCATTTTGAGATTTTGACTTCTACCGTTGAGCAACATGACTCTCAGATTGCATTTGTTTCTAGCTGTTATGGTGGTAATTTGGTCTTTGGAACACCATCTAAAAAGGCACTATAGGGGTGGCAAGAGTATCAGAAAGCCCAGGGGTGACAGACGCAGGCCATCTCTGGAAAAGCATTGAGGTCTGTTAATCATGTCATCCCAGGCAGACAGATACAGGAATCCCTTAGAATGACACCAGAAACTTAGCCAATTGTTGAAATTAATCATTTTCTGCTTGTACTGTGGTATCATCCAGGGTGATGGTAGGATGCTGCTCAGTGCTAGGGTCATATCCACCTGGGCTACATAATCCAAGAGCTCCTCCATGTCTCTTCATGTAGTCCAGGGAGGTACATCTTAGGTCATTCACACCCACATGTACAATGACAGACTCCTATTTGTACTTGATTTTGAGGGACCTGAATGTGTGCATTATGTGGCATATCCTGGGATCTGACAGGCAACTGACTGTTGCTTTCTCCTTATTCAACGTCAATTCATCGATCATATCATCTGATTGTTGTTGATAGTACCCAAGTTTTCCAGTGCCTCTATTTGTGTTTTAGTGTTTTGTCTTATTAATGTGATACCTTCTAATTACAGACATGTTCTTTAAAACAGTAAACCTTGACCAGCAGATCCTGAGAAAGAAAAAATATATAAGATCCAGCCTGTTGCCCCCCTCCCCCCACCATTCAAACCTCACAGTACAAGCTGCATTTAAAATAATACTATTTCTCTGTACTATTTCCAAGTTTGAGAATCCCCACCCCTAAAGACAAAGTCCATTCCTTTTACTCAAATCTGAATATCTGGACTTAAAAGGACCCAGTATGGGGAGGCTGATCATGTGAAAAACTTGAGAAGCCAAAAGGCTACACAAGACTGGTCAAGTTATTAATTCCACTAAAGAAATCTCCTGTCTTGTGTCATACAAATCTCTCCAGAATGTATTTTGCCTTGCACAAGACTTAAGGAAATACCTTTAAATCAGACATACTCTCCTTACCTGCTTCTACTGATCCAGCTTAATTACTTAACCTATAACTATTAATCAAAAAATAAATAAATCCTCAGATGTAGGGCAACATCAAATAAGCTAAAATCTTCCCAGATATATTTGCTACTCTCTATGCCAAATTGCTGGGACAGAGCCTAGAAATGCTAGAGGTGCATATTCAGAGATCTGCAGTGAGTACAAATCAACATTCTCTTGAAAGCCTGCTTAAAATAACTTTACATGTTGTTTAAAAACCTCCTGGGCTCTTAACGCATCTGTTAAAATTAATTTATGAAGGATATTGCACTCCTGCTTTGTCATGGGAAAAATGTTTTATTAGCACTGAAAATTGTTCATTATGTCCCAGTGTTGTAGCAAATGAGTCACATACCTTTTGGGAATGTCACCAGTTGCGGAATCTATGGCACTTTTTGAAGACCTAGTTTACAGTCTTTGGAATGACCCAATTAGAACCATGGCTTCAATTTGGATTTTAGACTTTACCTCGTGTCCTAATATGAGCCATGCACAAAATAATTTCCTTCTATAAATATCTGTTATCACCAAATTGTGCATCACTTCTAAAAAGAAACTACTATAATCCCTTTCACTTACAGGCCTTTAAGATTTTATTAAGAACTACACTATACTATTAGAGATAAGGGAGCTGGCCAGCCCACTTATAGACTTTCCACCCCTCATGGGACTTATTACCTTCTACCTATTAATGCAATTTGATATCTTGGTAGTACTAAGAGATATCATGAAAATGAGCACATATATAATCCTGATGCCACATCTGCAATAACATGCAAGATTCTTATGAACCTTAAATGCATCCTTAGAATTTAGGAAACAAAATGATAACAGATAGGATCAAAGTCAATATGTGCAAGATGGATGTGGTGGCTCCTCATAAATGCTTATACATATGTTATTAACCTTCCAAGTTATAAAATTATGAACAATGATTCTTCCCTTGTTCTTTTTTGGAATTGTTAATAGTTTGTACAGAATATAGACTGAATTATGTTCCTTTTTGCAATAACAAAAAAAAAGAGATAATATCCTTTTCTTCCCATCCAAAGATTCATTTAGAATTAAAATCAAAAGGTCACAATGCAAGTGCTTCCTAAAATGAGAGTCACATAAATTACAAATAAACCTGAAACTATGACCTACTAGTCCCTTTTCTACCTAAAATGTCAGCCTTCTAGCTTGCTTCCCTCTCATCCCAACCCTACTTCCATCTATTTTTCTCCATGTTACACCCTTTCTCCTGAATATTGCTCTGCAGTATCCATTCCACTTACTTCTTCATCAGTTTTTATTACAGTATTATATGTTTCAGTAATTAAATGCATGCAGTATAAAGAGCAAATGCATCTGTAATTGTTTTAGTCTTTTTTGCCATTGTTTACTTCTGCTGTAGCTAATACTGTCTTACTCTGATCATCTTTGAAAAGCCATCATGAATGTTTAATCTGCAACTGTTCTGCCGTTGTCAGCAAAACAAAAAAAATAAGTAACTAAATAAATAAATACTTAAAATAATGAGGAGGTTAAAATGTTGTAAGACAATCTTTCCCTTCAGTAGCTGCTGCTTGTCATGGTGCTGTTTCAGCTTCTGCTCAGCTTTTATTCATGAACCACTGTCATCCAATATTTGTTATTTTTATACTTTTCAAGATCTGTCTCTGTTGCTACCCTTTGCAAGAAGTACGTGCTTTTCTTCATGACATTTCATATTTATTTTTTCCATTTTTTTCCTCTTCATTTTCTTCTGTCTGCTATACTCAGTACAACTTTCCCTTGAATTCACAGACATTTTATTTAAAAATCAAATTAATGTGCTTCTTACAAAAGCACATTTTTGTTTTCTTCTTAATATCACCTAAAAGTGCAGACTGTGTGTTCTTTATCTATTTCATAAAACAGGAAACTTTCAAATTGGCTATGAAATATGACTTTTCCTGCCACATTGCAATCCATGAACAAGTGCACGTGTGTGTACACACACACGCAAACACACAGACGCACACACACGCACACACACACATACGTGCACACACCTTACACAGACGCGCACACACACACATACGTGCACACACCTTATACACTACCTCTGCTGTACATATATATATATATATATATATATATATATATATATATATATATATATATGTATATATATATATATATATATATATATATATATATATATATATATATATATATATATATATATATATATATATATATATATATATATATAGATATATATATACTATTCAAAGGTATATATACCTTTTTTTCATTTTTGGCCAGTATCATTTATAGTATGAAGAAGGTAAATGTGTTGGTTTGGGCGACATCAGCAATTACACTGACCATTTATTATACTTCTACACAAACATAATCAGACAAGTACACATATGAGTAAGTGAATGTGGATTGCATTTTATATTCTGTTTATGTTTTATATGTACACACACACATATATATATATATATATATATATATATATATATATATATAGATATATAAAATATATATATATATATATATATATATAGAGAGAGAGAGAGAGAGAGAGAGAGATATATACATGTATATATAAGTTAACATTTAGAATTCTTATGGATATTCAGAAGTATCAAAATAAATTCTATTAGCTGAGTAGGCATGGTATTCTGCTTTTTGAAAAGGCACATCTTACATGAGTAGCAGTTTGTCAACATGTCCTTATGGTGCACCTTGGATGTGTTCATTAAAACTGCGAGTCGGTGTTGTAATTAATTATTTATTTATTTATTTTCAATTTGTTAACCGGGAAAGTCCAATTGGTCGAGATGAGCCCTTTTTCAATGGAAGCCCCGGGAGAAAAGCTCCATGTGAGTCAATAAAAAGCAAAAATCAACAGAAGTTAATACATACATTATTAAATACGAAAACAAGCAAGACATAATACACAAGTAATATACAGAATTAACAATGCAAGAAATCAACAGATTTTTGATGCAAGGTGTTATACAATTTAAAGTAACAGAGATGCAACAATATAATAATGTCAGTAGAAAGTAGCTTCTGAACCAGTCTGGGGAATAAACATTCTGATTCAATGTAGATTGAAAAAAATAAAATGTCTACAATGTCTAATGTAAAAAGAGGGTAGCTGTATGTAAGAGTATAAGTAGTGGAGGAATGGGAAGGCTGGTCTTAAGTGGAAATTATGGAAGAAGGATGAAGGGAGAGTGAGTAAGTAGACTGAAGCTATGAGGGGTGAGAGCAGGAGTACTTCCAGGTAGAATAGAAGTAGGAGTGGTGCAGGGTCTTGAAAGTGGAGAAGTTCTGGGTCATTCAGATATAGGGGGGGTGAGTTCCATTTTCGTATGAGGAAAAATGACAGTAGAAGTTGCCCAGGGGTACGTAGGGATTTGTACACTTCTAGGACATTCTGATTGTTGGATCTGAGTGATCGGTTAGAAAGATGGATAGTAAAGATAGAGGAAGGGGAAGGGCATTGAGATGGCTTGAAGATGAGTTTTTGAGCAATGCAGAGCTGAATGTAAGTGAAATTGTTAGGGAGTTCTAGCCAGTTTAAGTTGTGTAGGGCGTCACAGTGGTGAGATGAGGATTTCGAGCTGGTGGCGAACTTGGAGATTTTCTGCTAGCATGATGCCAGTTTGGTCTTAATGGTTGCTTTTAGGTTGGTTAGAAGAGGGGCTCCATAAGTGAGAGAGGGTAGGAGGTAGGTGGTAGAGAGGGTGTGATTAGTTGAGGGGGTATGATAACGATGGTGATGATATAGCATTCAAAGTTTCTGGTGAGTTTTCTTGATGTTAGTTTGAAGGTGAATATCAAATTTTAATTGGTCATAGATAAGGACACCAAGAAGCTTAGTATGACGGACAATTTAGACAGAAGTTGAGTTTTGGCTTACTATGGAGAAGGAGTTTTTGTCTATTTTGTTATTTTTGGAAGGGGTAAAGATCATGATTTTGGTTTTCAAAGAATTGAGGGCAAGATGATTATTTAGCATCCATGTTCTCAGTGCTATTGATGGCAGCCTGAGTTGCACGTAAGAGTTCTGGGAGCGATTTGGCAGTGAAGATAATGGTTAAGTCATCTGCATATTGAACAAGTTTACCATTTGGGATACAAAAATGAAAGTTATTAATGGAGATGTTAAAAGTAATGGACCCTGGATCGAACCTTGGGGAATGCCTATCAGAGTGTCAAGGTTGGAGGAGGTACAGTTTTTCCACTTGACAGCTTGTTGTCTCTTTGACAGATAACCGGAAAACCAGCTGATGGAAGAAGTGGAAAGATTATGGTGAGAGAGTTTGGACAGAAGAAGACTATGGGAGATGGTGTCAAAGGCCTTGGATAGGTCTAGGAGAAGGGTAAAAACAAGATTACTTGAGTCACGAGTGCAGATGATGTTGTCAAGGAAGTATAGAAGGGCTGTGGTGGTACTGTGACCAGGTCTGAAACCATGTTGTGTTGGGGTCAGTAGGTGATTGTCTAAAAGGCAGGGTAAGAGTTGCAGGTGAAAACACTTTTTTAGGATTTTAGCGATGGGGAGAGAATGGCTATGGGATGGAAATTAGAGATGTCAGTGTTGTTGCCCTCTTTGTGTAAGGGAATAATAAAGGCTTTTTTAATGGAGAGGGGGTACATACGACTCTTGAATGGAATGATTTATTAGGATACAGATGGGGAGGGCTATGCCAGCTGCAGCTCTCTTGAGAAAGTTAGAAGGTAAGTTGTGTGGTGCATTGGAGCATGGCTTTAACTTTTGGAGTTTTTTTTTGTTTTTGGTATTAACAGGAAGGGGTTTAAGGGTGAAGAGGGGGGGTGAGTTGGATTGGAGGGAGAAATGGATGACTTGTGGGGGGTAGGAATGCTGGTGAGTACTGAGTTGTTAGGGAAGGAAGTAGTGAGTTTGGCTATTGAGTCTATGAAGAAGGAGTTAAATTTGGTGGCTATGATGTGCTCTGGAGAGCTAGGGTCCATGCAAGTGTTTTCTTTTCTGCCAGGTGTAAGGAGGGTAGAGATACTACTCCAGAATTTCTTAGGGCTGGATTTGTGATTGGTCTGAAACTTGGAGTAGTAGGATTTGTGGTCAGAAGTAATTTGTTTTTTAACCCTTTTCTAAAGCTGTTTGCATTCCATTAGGAAGTTAGGTGTTTTGCATTTTTGGTATAGTTTCCAGGATTTATTTTGGATATGCATGAGGGATATAGTTTCCTTGGAAAGCCAGGGGGCAGTTTTAGATTTTACTGTCTTAGTTTCAGGAGGAGCAAGGCTGTTTAGTAAGTTAATGAAGGAAGTATTAAAGTAGGTAACTGCATGGTTAAGAGGAAGAGTTTTCAGAGGGTTCCAATTCATCTGTTTTAAGCAGTCAGAAAAGCTTTGGGGGCTGAAGTTAGTGAGGGTGTGGGTTGAGAAATAGTCATGCTGTAGGTGTAGGGCAGAAAGTGAGTGATAAGCAAAGGTAGGAGGATGGTCACTAAGGGAATCTTGTAATGTGCCTTTATTTGAGATATTGTTGGGGTGGGTGACTAGTATCCAGGCCAAGATATTGCCGGAAGAGTTATTTTTACTAGGTCTGGTTGGAGAGGTAATTAATTCAGTGAAGCTGAAGAAGTTTAAGTCCCAAGAAGTTGTAAGTGAGTGAATAGAGGTCCAGTTGATGTTTACATTGCCTAGGATAATATTTTCATTACTAATATTAGATGAGAACCAAGAATGGATATCCTATAGAATGGTTGTTCCCAGGTGGTATGTAAAGGGCAGATATGCATATGTTTTTGTGGCTGATTTTTAGGAGGGCCAAGGTTATTTCAGCAGTAGCAAATTGAGGTATGGAATTGGTGTAGGGTGTTACTATTAGGGAGGAGGAAAAGATTATGGCTTCTCCACCATCTTTCTTTTGTGTTCTGTCATTTCTTTTGATACTATAGTTGGAGGGGGATGATTTTGGAGTCTTTCAGGTGGCGCTTGAGCCATGTTTCTGAGATAGATATTATGTCGGGGTGGTTGTGGATGAGTGAACCATGGAAGTTGGGTAATTTATTACAGAGACTTTGAGCATTTATAGTAGCTTTTTTAAATGACAAAAAATACACCGTACCCACAGACATTGCCAACATCCTAGCTGACAGGTTCAGCACAAACTTCTCCCGGCCCTCCCCACCAAAAGGGCTAATATCTATCCCAGCAGAGTGCTACCCCCTGACATCTCAGATGCTCAGGTAAGAGCTGCCCTCTCCAAAGCAAGAAACACAGCATCAATGGGACCACACGGTGTCCCAGGCTGCGTCCTACATGAACTCCAAGAAGAGCTAAACCCAAACCTAAAACTACTGTTCAATCTCAGCCTTACTACAGGATATATACCCAAAGAGTGGCGTACAGCAACAGTGGTCCCTCTCCACAAAGGTGGTGCCTCAACGGATCCTGGAAACTATCGCCCCATAAGTCTCACTAGCTTGGTTTGCAAAGCTATGGAAAGGATCATCATGGACCTTATAAATAAAGATATTGGGGACCTGCAGACACTGGATCCTACCCAGTTCGGCTTTGTTAAGGGCAGATCCTGCCTCTTGAACCTGGTCAATTTCTTTGAAACAGTCACCAAGGCCATTGACAAGGGGAAGGTGGTCCACACAGCCTACCTGGACCTCGCAAAAGCCTTTGATACAATACCCCACTCGGGCGTTATAGATAAGCTCACCAGCTTAAATATAAACCCCCATGTCACTAGATGGGTTGCAAACTGGCTCAAGGACAGAACCCACATGGTTATAATAGCTGGAGCCATGTCAGACTCCAAACCAGTTACAAGTGGCATCCCACAAGGCTCAGTCCTGGGACCTCTCTTGTTTGGTATATATTTCTCGGAGGTACAGGCCAACATGGAAGGACTGTGGCTGACCAAGTTCGCAGATGACTGCAAACTGGGTGCCATAATAGACTCTCCAGCCGACACAAGCATCCTCCAAAAGGGCCTCATAGAAACAGACAACTGGTGCCAGAGCCATGGCCTCAAGCTAAACGCCAAAAAGTGTATAGTCATCCTCTTTGGCAAAAACAAAGTGCCCACAAATTACCACATAGGTGGTACTCCATTAAGTACAGAAGAAGTAATTAGGGACCTGGGGACCCAAGTTGATAGCAATCTCTCATTTGACAACCACGTGGCCAAAGCGGTTAGAAAACATTTTATATAGCCCACCTAATCATGAAGGGATTCACATCTAGATCAGGGGAGGTCATCGTGCCTCTTTACTCATCCCTCATCAGGCCCATAATTGAGTACAATGCCCCTTTTGGGATGTACCTTACCAGACTCCTGCAGCAACTGGAAAGACCCCAAAAGTACCTCACCAAGAGGATCAAGGGGCTCAAACAGATGCCGTATGCTGCCCGGTTAAAGAAACTCCAGCTCTACTCAGTGGCATACCGCCTGCTCAGAGGCGATCTGTGCCTGACGTATAAAGCCATGTCCAACCCGTAATTAATGGACATGCTGCACCTCAGAAATTCCAAATCCCATCGAGCTACGTGCTCGAGGGTCTTGAACCTCAGCACTGAAATAAATAGGACATGCTGGAGGGACAAATTCATAACCCAGAGGCTCCCTTCACTCTGGAATAAAATCCCAGTCCAGGTTAGGCAGAGTCCCTCACTGACTCTCTTCAAGAGGAATCTTGATGATTGGATGGGGGATCGTAGGTTTACCCCGGGTATCACTTCTGTGTCACTGTTAGACAGAGGCACAGTATACTAACCTTGAAAAAGGGCATAGCAAAATTAATTTAATATGGGTGGCGAAAGCCATACACACTCTGGCTAGGCTTATAAATGCCCTAGGGCAGACAGCCTAGTATGAACCTATGAACCTATGAACCTATATACCTTTTTTTCATTTTTGGCCAGTATCATTTATAGTATGAAGAAGGGAAATGTGTTGGTTTGGGCGACATCAGCAATTACACTGACCATTTATTATACTTCTACACAAACATAATCAGACAAGTACACATATGAGTAAGTGAATGTGGATTGTATTTTATATTCTGTTTATGTTTTATATGTACATATATATATATATATATATATATATATAAAATATATATATATATATATTTTATATATATATATATATATATATATATATATATATTTTATATATATATATATATATATATATATATATGTATATATATATATATATATATATATATATATATATATATATATATATACATATATATATATAGATATATATAGATATATACATGTATATATAAGTTAACATTTAGAATTCTTATGGATATTCAGAAGTATCAAAAGAAATTCTATTAGCTGAGTAGGCATGGTATTCTGCTTTTTGAAAAGGCACATCTTACATGAGTAGCAGTTTGTCAACATGTCCTTTTGGTGCACCTTGGATGTGTTCATTAAAACAGCGAGTCGGTATTGTGATTATTTATTTATTTTCAATTTGTTAACCGGGAAAGTCAAATTGGTCGAGATGAGCCCTTTTTCAATGAAAGCCGCGGGAGAAAAGCTCCATGTGAGTCAATAAAAAGCAAAAATCAACAGAAGTTAATACATACATTATTAAATACGAAAACAAGCAAGACGTAATACACAAGTAATATACAGAATTAACAATGCAAGAAATCAACAGATGTTGATGCAAGGTGTTATACAATTTAAAGTAACAGAGATGTAACAATATAATAATGTCAGTAGAAAGTAGCTTCTGAACCAGTCTGGGGAATAAACATTCTGATTTAATGTGGGGTGAAAAAAATAAAATGTCTACAATGTCTAATGTAAAAAGAGGGTAGCTATATGTAAGAGTATAATTAGTGGAGGAATGGGAAGGCTGGTCTTAAGTGGAAATTATGGAAGAAGGATGAAGGGAGAGGGAGTAAGTAGACTGAAGCTATGAGGGGTGAGAGCAGGAACACTTCCAGGTAGAATAGAGGTAGGAGTGGAGCAGGGTCTTGAAAGTGGAGAAGTTCTGGGTCGTTCAGATATGGGCGGGGGGTGAGTTCCATTTTCGTATGAGGGAAAATGACAGTAGAAGTTGCCCAGGGGTACGTAGGGATTTGTACACTTCTAAGACATTCTGATTGTTGGATCTGAGTGATCAGTTAGAAAGATGGATAGTAAAGATAGAGGAGGGGGAAGGGCATTGAGATGGCTTGAAGATGAGTTTTTGAGCAATGCAGAGCTGAATGTAAGTGAAATTGTTAGGGAGTTCTAGCCAGTTTAAGGTGTGTAAGGCGTCACAGTGGTGAGATGAGGATTTCGAGCTGGTGGCAAAATTGGAGATTTTCTGCTAGCATGATACCAGTTTGGTCGTAAGGGTTGCTTTTAGGTTGGTTAGAAGAGGGGCTCCATACGTGAGAGAGGGTAGGAGGTAGGTGGTAGAGAGGGTGTGCTTAGTTGAGGGGGTACGATAACAATGGTGATGATATAGCATTCCAAGTTTCTGGTGAGTTTTCTTGATGTTAGTTTGAAGGTGAATATCAAATTTTAATTGGTCATAAATAAGGACACCAAGAAGCTTAGTATAATGGACAATTTAGATAGAAGTTGAGTTTTGGCTTACTATGGAGAAGGAGTTTTTGTCTATTTTGTTATTTTTGGAAGGGGTAAAGATCATGATTTTGGTTTTCAAAGAATTGAGGGCAAGATGATTATTTAGCATCCATGTTCTCAGTGCTATTGAAGACAGCCTGAGTTGTACGTAAGAGTTCTGGGAGCGATTTGGCAGTGAAGATAATGGTTGAGTCATCTGCATATTGAACAAGTTTAGCATTTGGGATACAAAGATGAAAGTTATTAATGGAGATGTTAAAAGGAATGGACCCTGAATCGAACCTTGGGGAATGCCTATCAGAGTGTCAAGGTTGGAGGAGGTACAGTTTTTCCACTTGACAGCTTGTTGTCTCTTTGACAGATAACCGGAAAACCAGCTGATGGAAGAAGTGGAAAGATTATGGTGAGAGAGTTTGGACAGAAGAAGACTATGGGAGATGGTGTCAAGGGCCTTGGATAGGTCTAGGAGAAGGGTAAAAACAAGATTGCCTGAGTCACGAGTGCAGATGATGTTGTCAAGGAAGTATAGAAGGGCTGTGGTGGTACTGTGACCAGGTCTGAAACCATGTTGTGTTGGGGTCAGTAGGTGATTGTCTAAAAGGCAGGGTAAGAGTTGCAGGTGAAAACACTTTCTTAGGATTTTAGAGATGGGGAGAGAATGGCTATGGGATGGAAATTAGAGATGTCAGTGTTGTTGCCCTCTTTGTGTAAGGGAATAATAAAGGCTTTTTTAATGGAGTGGGGGTACATATGACTCTTGATTGGAATGATTTATTAGGATCCAGATGGGGAGGGCTATGCCAGCTGCAGCTCTCTTGAGAAAGTTAGAAGGTAAGTTGTCTGGTGCATTGGAGCATGGCTTTAACTTTTGGAGTTTTTTTTTTGTTTTTGGTATTAACAGGAAGGGGTTTATGGGTGAAGAGAGGGGGGGTGAGTTGGATTGGAGGGAGAAATGGATGACTTGTGGGGGGGTAGGAATGGAGGTGAGTACTGAGTTGGTAGGGAAGGAAGTAGTGAGTTTGGCTATTGAGTCTATGAAGAAGGAGTTAAATCTGGTGGCTATGATGTGCTCTGGAGAGCTAGGGTCCATGCAAGTGTTTTCTTTTCTGCCGGGTGTAAGGAGGGTAGAGATACTACTCCAGAATTTCTTAGGGCTGGATTTGTGATTGGTCTGAAACTTGGAGTAGTAGGATTTGTGGTCAGAAGTAATTTGTTTTTTAACCCTTTTCTAAAGCTGTTTGCATTCCATTAGGAAGTTAGGTGTTTTGTATTTTTGGTATAGTTTCCAGGATTTATTTCGGATATGCATGAGGGATATAGTTTCCTTGGAAAGCCAGGGGGCAGTTTTAGATTTTACTGTTTTAGTTCTAGGAGGAGCAAGGCTGTTTAGTAAGTTAATGAAGGAAGTATTAAAGTAGGTAACTGCATGGTTAAGAGGAAGAGTTTTCAGAGGGTTCCAATTCATCTGTTTTAAGCAGTCAGAAAAGCTTTGGGGGTTGAAGTTAGTGAGGGTGTGGGTTGAGAAATAGTCATGCTGTAGGTGTAGGGCAGAAAGTGAGTGATAAGCAAAGGTAGGAAGATGGTCACTAAGGGAATCTTGTAATGTGCCTTTATTTGAGATATTGTTGGGGTGGGTGACTAGTATCCAGGCCAAGATATTGCCGGAAGAGTTATTTTTATTAGGTCTGGTTGGAGAGGTAATTAATTCGGTGAAGCTGAAGAAGTTTAAGTTCCAAGAAGTTGTAAGTGAGTGAATAGAGGTCCAGTTGATGTTTACATCGCTTAGGATAATATTTTCATTACTAATATTAGATGAGAACCAAGAATGGATATCCTATAGAATGGTTGTTCCCAGGTGGTATGTAAAGGGCAGATATGCATATGTTTTTGTGGCTGATTTTTAGGAGGGCCAAGGTTATTTCAGCAGTAGCGAATTGAGGTATGGAATTGGTGTAGGGTGTTACTATTAGGGAGGAGGAAAAGATTAGGGCTTCTCCACCATCTTTCTTTTGTGTTCTGTCATTTCTTTTGATACTATAGTTGGAGGGGGATGATTTTGGAGTCTTTCAGGTGGGGCTTGAGCCATGTTTCTGAGATAGATATTATGTCGGGGTGGTTGTGGATGAGTGAACCTGGAAGTTGGGTAATTTATTACAGAGACATTGAGCATTTATAGTAGCTAAAATGAGAGATTTATGGGGAGAGGATGAAGGTGTAGAACTTGACTTTGTGTTCTGGGGACCAGGGTTGGGGTGTATATCTACAGAAAGGAGAATAGAGTTTAGTTCATGAATTAAGGCTAGGAGTTTATTTGATTCTCTAGGATTGGAGTTGGGGAGAAGAGAAAATGTAGGGTATCTGGTATGGGGAATAGAGGCACTATTTGAGATGATGAGCAGTTTTCTATTGAAGAGGAGGAAGTCATTGCAGTGATAGACATGAGAGGAAATATAGGCTGAGTAGGGGGCTTCAGTTTTGTGAAGTGAAGAGGTTGTGTGGTAGAGTGGGGAATAAGAGAAGTTTGGGAGAGATGTAAGTTTGAGTAGTAGATAGAGGGAGAAGGGAAGAAGTACTATGAATAATGGTTGAGCAGGAATGGTATGCAGGGTTATATTTGGGCAGTTTTATCTGGTTGGGATTGATAGATGTAATATAAGAGGTGACAGTGATAGGTAGAAGTGGAATGTGGAGTAGATGGTGTATACATTGAAGTGGGTGATGTGAGTTAGGAGTGGAAGAAAATCCAGTACTTGGTAGAAGGGAGTGCTGTGACTGACTATTAGGTGGGAGGATTGTTCTGTGATAAGTTGAGGCTAAGGTGGGATTGTCTAGGTGTGAATAAAGGTAGAAGCAGTGGGGTGGGTGAAAATAGGGGGCAGGGTAGGGGAGAGGAGTGAGCCCATAGGGTAAGTGGAGCAGGCAGAGCCAAGAAGGAGGAATGAGTGAGGAGAGGAACTAAGCAAAAAACTGTCAGTGAGTCAACCTGATTAAGGGAACAGAGCAGCTGGCAAGCTCTGGTGATTTATAGTATCAGATTGTGCTTGGAGCCCAGAACTAAGAGGTAGTGGCTACTAAAATTGAAAATGTTAAAACAGGGTGAATTATATTTCCTGAGGGCAATAGGGATCAGAGCAAGTAGAGAGTTAAAACCTAAGTATAATTAAAAGTAGGGGTGTTCTGTCATCTAGTGGCATAATTGAGTGAAAATATTTTAACATACTATTACTATTTACGAGGGAAAAAAAAGCCAATACAAGTGAAGGAAAGAGTAGGGGTTTGGAGACTGCTTTAGAACTGCTGGTGTGTATGATGCAGAAAAGATGCCAGTTGACTTGAATAGAACTAAGCAAGCCCATACAATTAGAAACTAGATGAAAGTTGCTAACGTACTCTCTGAATAGTCAGGAGGAATAAGGTAGATGGAGCCAGTGGTTTAAAAGATGTCACTGGTTCACTTTCCTTGGGATGGAATACTGGTCTGGCATCAATACTGTAAATGGGCAGGAGCACCCACATTTCAGAAGGCACAGGCAAACTATAAAAAGAAAGACTGGGATTAGAAGAGAATTTTGTACAGCATAATACAGTTAAGAAATGAGAGGATAGGACAGGCTAGGGAACAAATGCTGATACCAGTAGAAAATGTGGATTGTACAATGATACAGCACAGAGCAGAAAGACATCATTCAGTAAGCAATGCAGGAGAAAAGGGATTCAGAAGCTAAGCACAGTATATAGTCAAAAACTTTGATATACAGCATTCTATGAACTAAAACCACAGCAGGAAGTATTTCAGGCACAACATACATACATGAACTTTATTTTCACACTCTTGCTAATGTCAGACAAATAAACAATACCAGTACAGTTGTAATTCAGCCTAACAATAGTGCTTCTAGGTCTTTACATTCGACATTTCCTTCAGCATAACCACATAATGTATTGGAATATGTTAGTAGGTTTAACCCGGTCTTTCCTATAGAGACACTGATAGTGTAGCCACTGATATATTGTGTAATAATACAATTGTGAGGGGTAAAAGAGACAATGTAAGCCAAAATATGGGGACTTAAAGGCTGTCAATGGGCCTGTTAATCTTCTGTAACTGTTGGTTACACTATAAGCATTTATATGGAACAGCACTCAAGTGCATATACATAATACATGCTATTGCTGTGTTACGCTGATAGGAAATAAGAAAAATAAGCAATAAGTTTTATAGTTCTATGAGTGTGGAGTGTGCTCTAGGTTGTGTAAAATATATTGTATAATGAATTACGATATCGGCTTTATATGCGGAGAAAGATAAAAGGACTTGGGTAGAGTATTAGATCTTGAATCGCGCTATGAGCGTGTTGTTCATCTGTTCATTAATAAGGGCACATTAGACAATGGTGCAGTCTGCTGCAGGGAATATAAGCAACTCTAATGTATTTGCAATTGTTATTCATAAGGTCTCCATTGGGAGACGACCACATAGGCACGCTATGAGCTGTATTTTTAATTGTATACTAGTTGTATGTTTTACATGCTATGAGCTACGTCTACATATAGAAACACGCTAAACAAGTCCATACAATTAGAAACTAGATGAAAGTTGTTAACGTACTCTCTGAATAGTCATAAGGTAGATTTAGCCAGTTGTTTAAAATATGTCACTGGTTCACTTTCCTTGGGAAGGAATACTGGTCTGGCCTCAATATTGTAAATGGGGGGAGGGAGCACCCGTGTTTCAGAAGGGACAGGCAAGTCTCTGAATAGTCAGGATTTATGCAAGGGAAGGAACATGACCAGCATTTTTCTCCATATCACCAGCTTATGAATATGTCTGTGGTTTAGTCTGACAGCATAGTTCCAGAAATACCATCTGTAGACAGGTGAACATGATAAACACCAGTCATTGAATGGGTTACTGAAATGCAAAGGTATATAGAACACATTAAATGGACAACAATACCTGGGATGATGTGTGTGGGGGATATCAATATCGTGGTTGATGCTTGAGACAGCACAACTGACCCTGACACCCTTGGAAAGCTTTCGACACTTATGACTAAGTCTCAGAGGTGCATAGCCTCTTAGATCATTGCATACCTCACACTCTGGTTGAGATATACTGAGAAACACCTATACAAGATGCTCACCATTGTAGTCAGTAATGGATCTCTTTTCCTTCCCTGTTCCATGTAACGCCTATTACTACAAACATCACTGGTCCATAGAAAATAATCTCTGTAGACAATACTTTATATTATCTAAGTCCTTGCTAAGTGTATCTAATAAACATTTTTATTGAGTAATACCATCCAAATTCCATAAGCATGAGTCATTAGATGTTGTAAAGAAACTGTAAATCTGTAATATCAGCTGTGGCTGTTGAAAAGGATTTCATAAGTAGAAAATTCACTAGAAAAAAAAAACAGCCATACCACTTACTGTCTACATGGATGTTCTCACCTATCAAAGCTGGATTAAGGTAACACTAAACTGTCTGGGTCAGTGTTATGTACCAGTCACATTATCATTTTATCATATCTAGTATTGTCAGGATCTGTGAGATTTATTATGCACATACCATCTCCCAGGAACTGTAGCAGGGCCAAGTCAATAGGTCGCTTCCATTTTGATCCCTTTTGCATCGCAATGCCATAGCCAGTTGTTGCAAATACCTTGCCACTCCCAATTGTCACCAGCTTGCATCCTTCATCCTTCCGAGCCATATAATTTAACACTGCTGCATCATAGATAAATGCATCCAGCTTTCTGTAATGAAGACAAAAATAATCAGGAATAACCTTTTTAACATATGGACTTCACGGTGGCATGTGTCACTTGTCAGTACTTTCTTCTGTGATATTTTGTCTTGGGGTAGGTATTAATCATTTGTAAAGTGACTGTCAGATCAAATTATTAATTACACATAAAACGTATGTAAAGTTTAGTCTGATCAGTAAATAATACATACCCATACATACATGTTTGTGTTGACTGGTCAGTCCTAAAAACCGAACCTAAAAAAGTGATCCCACTCCAGAAAGATGGTAGTTCAACAGAACTGTCAAACTACAGACCCATTGCCATTATTTCACCACTCACTAAAATAATGGAGAAGTGTGTCCATATGCAACCTATGGATTATCTCAGTCAGAATAGCCTCCTGGCCAACTCTCAACATGGCTTTAGGCCACATCACAGCACCACCTCTGCCCTCCTTTCCTTTACCAATGCCATAAATCAAAACATGAATAACAATAACCTATCCCCAGCCCTCTTTTAAGATCTGTCAATAGCCTTTGGCATGGTCAACCACAAATTACTCATCCACTCCCTAAAATACATTTTCTTGGATAACCATGCTATTCAGTGGTTCCAATCCTATCTGAGTAGCAGACAGGCTGTATTATGGCAGGGCAAACAGTCCACCTGGCTACATCTCACCCTTTATTTCCCTCAGGGCTCAATTGTAGGTCCTTTACTCTTTTCTGTCTTCATCAACAACCTTCACTCTGCTATCGCTGAAGCAACCTGCATCCAATATGTAGATGATTCCACCCTGATCAGCTCGGCCTCTTCCCTTTCAGAGCTGCACTTTTAATACAGTTGAAAACTGGCTCTCTAGTCACCTTCTGCTGATTCCCAAAAAATCTAAACTGCTCCTCTTTACCCCCACTCATAGATCCACCCCTTTTTCCTTCTCTATAACATCCAACAATGGTACCTCTGTCTCTCCCGATGACCATAGAAAGCTATTAGGTGCAACAGTGGATAATAATCTAATTTGATCTGCATGTCAATAAAACCATAAAAACCATTAATAAGAAGCTTTGCTCATTATACAGAACCAAACCTTTTCTTACCCAAATAGCTAGGACAGCAATCACCCGCTTTCACCTACCCTCTACCCTTCTACATGCTACCCCTGTACTCTCCAATCTGAAAAAAACTAAACTCAGCAAGCTTTCTCACTGCTACAACCATATTGCCAGATTCACCACTGGCTCAACATATAGGACACATCACTGTCAAAACTTCAATCTTCTTGGATGGCTAGAACTACCCAACTTACTACTATTTAATCAACTCATAGTAGCTCACAAAATTCTCAACCAACCTGAAAACAGTCCGCACTTAAAAATATTATAAAACCATACAGTAACTCAAGGCTACTAGGCTCATCCAATAAACTGTTAGTCCAAACCTACAAAACCATTAACTCAGCTGGTGACTCCCTGTTTGCCAACTTCATTGGCAAAACCTGGAACTCACTTCCTTCCACACTTACCCTTGAACCCTCTCTAAGTCTCTTCAAAAAAGGCCTCAAACAGTATCTTAATATGCACTGGCTTTTACCCTGTACCATCCCAGATTAATTCCCAAATAAACTATCTTACTTATATAGTATTGTATGCGCATCTTGCTCAAAACAGTCTGCTGCATCCTGCTGTTTTTTTGTATATTATAGCACATAGTGCATCTTAGGTAACTGTTTAGTACCTATAGTATTGTATGCTTTTCCTGCTCCAAACAGTTTGTTGTAATCCTGCTGGTTTTGTACAATGTGACACACAGTGTCTACTGTAAGACCCTACTAGATGGCTTCACTGTAACTACTTTGATAATTATGCTTGTCTCTTACGTGTGATGTTCTAACTGTGTAACTGGAGCTTTTCTCCCCGGATCTGTGCTGAAAATGGACATATATCCAGTCGGACTATCCCGGTCAACAAATGTAAAATAAACTAAATAAAGTTATATATATATATATATATATATATATATATATATATATATATATATATATATATATATATATATATATATATGGGTCCCTTTCAGATAGTAGTCGAACTTTTAAAAGCTCAACTTTCATATGGCTGAGACCATATGATTGAGCTTTTAAAAGGTCGAACGGTCTGAATGGAGATCTCCATACAGTGCGGAATGGGAAGATTTCCCATTTCCGCAATATAGAGCGATCTCAGAGTTGATATATTTAAGTAGAGGGCCCCTCCTGCTAGACACATTTAGTTTTTTTGTTTTGTTTTTTGTATTTTTTTTTTGTTATACGATCGATGTTTCAAATGTTCGATCATATGGTCTCAGCCACATGAAAGTCGATCATTTCAGATTTCGATCATGTAAAGTAGACCCATATACATATATATATATACATATATATATTTATATATATATATATATATATATATATATATATGTATATATATATATATATATATATATATATATATATATATATATATATATACATACACATAAATATATATATATATATATATATATATATATATATATATATATATATATTTATATATGTAGAGAGAAAGAGAGAGATTAACCTAAATGATACAAAATAAGTACACTTCAAAACACACAAAAATTTACAATACAGCATCTAAAACAATTGTTTTCCAAGGTGGAGGCCTCCTCTCCCACACACTCCATCCTCACGTTTTTTATGTTTTTGTCATTAATCACAGTTTTGTGTTATTTTACAATATTAAGTTGTCTTTTATCTCTGCAATAAAAAATGACTATCTGTTGATATCTGATTAGTCACTTACCTATTTCCTATCACATGCATATGTCACCAATTTACAGGTTTTATAATACTTTTATTTCTATTTCTCTTCATATTTTTAAAACTATTGTTAATAGTTTATGGTGAATAGTAATACACTGCTATATCAAATAGTGATCTGCTCACAGTTAAGTTACTAGCTTGGATGCAATTAGATGTAAAGTTATTAAAAATAATGCATATGAAAGTAGTTTTGTCAGCATGACAACATCACTTTACCTAGAACCGTAGAGCAATTGTTTGAAAATTTGAATTATAAGCAGTTTGCCTCTTGTGGTTATAAAATAGCCCTGTACGCTAAATGAGATTCATCATGAATAATTGTATCTTGCTAAGTCAAGACACAAATAATCAAAACTAAAACATCTGCAAAGACAATTAATCACTCTCCCATATAACTGATATTAACTCCTTCCAAACATTATAAAATAATAATTTTTGCAGAGGACCAATCCTCCCAGTGGTTCCATAAGTCTATGCCTTAGCTCTCCCTCACCCTGATCTGTTCCTATATATACTAACGTTGAGGTCACACAAACTCAAGAGAAAATGAAACGCCATAAAAGAAAATATAAAACTCCCCTTTACCCTCTGTAACAATCAGCTTTACCCTCTCTAACAAATTAAGTTCTGAAATTCTAGAGGTGGCAATAAAAATATTTAAATTTTCTTTTTCAATGTTTGGTACTACAGTATGTTATATGTTCAACTATAGTTCCTCACATGACAACATTCCACAAGTTAGAGTACTTAGGCCAAAGTAAAACAAAGATAAATTCACAAAGATAGCCTCTCTAACTTCAAAATCAAAGTAGAATCATATCAATAGAGGAAAAATACAATTTGTTGAAAAGCCATACAGAGAGAATGGTTTATAAGCCATAAACCAGTTTCAGTATCTAACCACTACTTAGTCAGTGTGTATCTAATTACAAAATACTACAGCTGCCTTTCATACTCATACAATTACATTGGTTGCAGCATGAAGCAAGGCTTCAAATAATAAAGTGTTGCCTTATTAACAACCAAAAAACAGAATGTAATACATTGAATTTAATATTAGCTTTTCAGAGCGCAAACACAGTAATAGTTATTTAGCTTTATTTATTCTCATATATTTCTGGAAAAAACTCATCATCATTTGAAACCATATAAGGAGCTTAACAATAACAAAGTAACATTGTCCTACACAACTTCCAGTTACCCTTTCAGTATTACATGTGACTAGATTGTCAACATTAAAGTCTTAGAAGTATTAGCTGATGTGAAATGTCTGGTTTTAATGAGATATTTATATGCAGAAATGTTACAACGCAGGGAACACCCTTATAATTTGTTTGTTTGTGTCTTTCTGCTTTTCCCGGTTAGGGGTCGCCACACAGAACTCCGGTCTGCTAATGATTGGCAGTAGATTTTTTACGTGCCGAGTTTGCCAGCCCAGATGCACAACCTTCAACGAAGGTACACCCATTCACGCATGTCTCCACACAGAAGACGCTCTAGCTGAGAATCGAATGGCACAACGTCTTTCTGTGAGGCGACTATGCTACCGCAGCACCACCACCGCAGTAGGGAATGCCCTTATAATGTAGAGTGATTTAATGTGTTTTTATTTAATGATAGTTTCAAATCACTATCATCTTTCTATTCATTTAACTGCTAGTTGAATTGCCCATTTTAAAGATAAACCTTACAATATGATAGACTCAATCTGGTTACTTCATTATTAGTGATTAAAACCCAGTATCTGCTCACCAAGTCTTGTGGGTAGCTGGCATTGCCTCCATATGTAGCAATAAAGAACATAAAGTAGTCCTTATTAGACTGATTGTTGTGATATGACAAAAATGCATTCCTTTCCTTTTAATAAGCTATATTTTAGAATTAGTAATAATCTCTGTTGAATACTACCACTTTATAAACCTAGTAGCCATTTCTAAACAACATGTATGATACACAATTGTGAACAAATGTCTGACTCTATACAACTGAGACAAACATACACATTTTGCTACATGTTTACAGTCAAGACCTTGGATAGTTGCACCTGTGGGCCATACATCACCCAATTCCCTCTCCAAAGGTGAGAATCAACCCATATGTATTTTGTGCCTGTAGGGTAAACACTTTAACCATTATATCAACTCCCAACCCTCATAACTTTTAAAATGACCTGCTGACAATCAACTTCACCATTCTCTAGAGAACTAACTGAATCCGCCACAAAGGAAGTTGAGGATAACAATGGTTAGCCAGGACAAAAGAATTTGTCTGAAAGGACTTACAAAACAGAGGCCTACTTGAGGTTCTGCCTACCTGCTTAGTCACCAAAACATACAAAAAAGAAATAGATTTTAACTGATATTAAACTGTAAAGTGTAAAATCCATTTATTTTCATTTATGTAACTCAAACATTCCTGCAGGGTTTCTGTTAAAATCTTCACCATTATAGGTTTTAGAATAACATTTAGAATAAATTTCCACAACACAGCTTTTAGTTAGAGGAAACATGTTTGAGGGGTTACATAATGATTTGTTAAGTTCCATTTAATGTTGTCTATTTTTTATTTTAAAGTTCCTTTTAAGTTTGCCCACTGCAGAATGCATTTTTTTCTACACACTCATAACTGTGAGAGTTGTACACCTGTCATGTTAATTTCAGTCTCTGAGAGCACAGTCATATGAGGTAGGCCCACTCTATGTATATTCTGAAGCTAGGATTACTTAGCCCTTCAAATATCTTTATACACAACTTATCTGGAACACGTTCAGCACTTTTGTGGAAATGCATCTTCACTTTTATATTCATAGACGAAACACAAGAGAACATCACTTTTTACTGTCTGGAACATTTCTACCCACACTGACTGACTGAATAATTTATTGGCATTGATACAAATCTGTTTGTTAATTCATTCCTGTATTTCATCGCATTCATTTTTAGTAGTAAAGCGAGTACCATCAGCTGAGACAGTGAACCATTTTCCGCCTTTAGCAAGTAAAAGCATCCCAGAAATGTAATAATAATGGACTATGTTACAAGACAAAGTAAAAACTGAGCCAGCTCCATAGAAGAGCAAAAACGTTTACAGACACATCTCAGTATATGTTAATAACAGCTAATATTAACACATGCAGGCAAATAATAAAATAACTAAAAAGAGCAGAATAGTAAACAGGAACAGTAAAGCACTAAGAAAAAAGCTCTTTGAGTGAGGAACAATAAACAATTAAGTACATAGTACATGACAGTTTGTTAAAGTATCAGTACAAATGTAATCAATAACCCTTTGAAATATCAGGACGCACTAGAGTGAGTCCTGAAATACAGAGGCTGAATGGCCCAAAAGGGCTTACGTATACCAGGTGCAAGATGCCATTTCTCAGAATATTCCCTTTTCTCTCTGGTATGGCATTCTTGCAGTTGGTATATATAAGTGTGGGGGGTGTAGGGGGTGCAGTGGGGCTTGCCCACCTTCCCTCACAAAAATAAAGTTTTAAGGAGAAGAGCGATTTTCAAGGTTTTCAGTCTTTTTTTACAGCTTTTTGGCACTTGATATTTCAAATGCTGAAATTTAAGTAGGGAGCCAATGTAATCTATTGAAACCATTTCTTTGAAAGGCTAAGTATTTGAAGAAAGACAAAGTCTGCGTTCAGGGAAGAAAGGAGCTGAATTAGCTAGTCTACAGAGCAAAACTGCATAACTTGTGCTTTCAAGACAAAGATAATGGGCAGTTATTGCAAAACATTCTCTTTAGATCAATTTCCATAAATATGCATATTAAAATTTTAATATCTGAGACAAAACAAGGTGCCCGATTCAGAAAGGTTACAATGTGGTGACCATTTCAAATTCAGAGACAGACCTTCAATGGTACTTTACCATCAAGATGTA
This sequence comes from Protopterus annectens, assembly GCF_019279795.1. Taxonomy (NCBI): domain Eukaryota; kingdom Metazoa; phylum Chordata; order Ceratodontiformes; family Protopteridae; genus Protopterus; species Protopterus annectens. Next base: position 1,195,948,151 of record NC_056726.1, read on the forward strand.
CAGTATCATAATGAGTTGTCTCTGCAGCCATGTTAAGTGTTAATGAGGCATCCGAAGGAAGGAGCTTATGTTAATTAGCCATGTGCTCTCCTCCACAGCTTCCTTTGAAAATGCATTTATGTAGCTGAGCAATTCATAGAGCACAGCTGATCATGTTGTTGAACACAGCCAAAAGCACGCAGTACGGCAGAGGTATGTACCTGGACACAGCCAAAAGCACCCATTACGGCAGAGGTATGTACCTGGACACAGCCAAAAGCAGCCACTATGGCAGAGGTATGTACCTGGACAAGCCAAAAGCATCCACTATGGCATAGGTATGTACCTGGACACAGCCAAAAGCACCCACTATGGCAGAGGTATGTACCTGGACACAGCCAAAAGCACCCATTACGGCAGAGGTATGTACCTGGACACAGCCAAAAGCACCCACTATGGCAGAGGTATGTACCTGGACACAGCCAAAAGCATCCACTATGGCAGAGGTATGTACCTGGACACAGCCAAAAGCACCCACTATGGCAGAGGTATGTACCTGGACACAGCCAAAAGCACCAACTATGGCAGAGGTATTTACCTGGACACAGCCAAAAGCACCCACTATGGCAGAGGTATGTACCTGGACACAGCCAAAAGCATCGACTATGACAGAGGTATGTACCTGGATACAGCCAAAAGCATCCCCTATGGCAGAGGTATGTACCAGGACACAGCCAAAAGCACTCGCTATGGCAGAGGTATGTACCTGGACACAGCCAAAAGCATCGACTATGACAGAGGTATGTACCTGGATACAGCCAAAAGCATCCCCTATGGCAGAGGTATGTACCTGGATACAGCCAAAAGCATCCCCTATGGCAGAGGTATGTACCTGGATACAGCCAAAAGCATCCCCTATGGCAGAGGTATGTACCTGGATACAGCCAAAAGCATCCCCTATGGCAGAGGTATGTACCTGGATACAGCCAAAAGCATCCCCTATGGCAGAGGTATGTACCAGGACACAGCGAAAAGCACTCGCTTTGGCAGAGGTATGTACATGGACACAGCCAAAAGCACCCACTACGGCAGAGGTATGTACCTGGGCACAACCAAAAGCACCCAGTATGGCAGAGGTATGTACCTGGACACAGCCAAAGCACCGGCAGAGGTATGTACCTGGACACCGCCAAAGCACCCACTACGGCAGAGGTATGTACCTGGACACAGCCAAAAGCATCCACTTTGGCAGAGGCATGTACCTGGACATAGCCAAAAGCACCCACTATGGCAGAGGTATGTACCTGGGAGTTTTGGCAGAAAAGTAGTGCTGGGCAGTGTGGCTGAATCTATGAGTTTATTTGTTAGTGTGCATCTGTTTGGGAGGTCACAGTAGGGAGTTTAGTGAGTGTGAGTGTGTGTGTGTGTGTGTGTGTGTGTGTGTGTGTGTGTGTGTGTGTGTGTGTGTGTGTGTGTGCATGTGTGTGTGCATGCACGTGTGTGCATGTCAATGTGAGTGTGTGTGTGTGTGTGTGTGTGTGTGTGTGTGTGTGTGTGTGTGTGCGCGTGCGTGCGTGTGTGTGCGTGTGTGTGTGTGTGTGTGTGTGTGTGTGTTTGTGTGGGTTATGGAGGCTGTCACACCTGAAAACTTCCCTAGACCAACAAGCAAACCCTGCAACATTTTGGGGGGGACACTAAACACCAGGCAAAATCCATTAAAGCTTGCCTGAAACACACTTAAAATAGTTTGGCAGCATGAAGACATGGGTCAGGGGGCAGGGATAATATACAGAGATAATTCTTTATAGTGTGCCTGAAAGACAATAAAAAAGATTCAAACCCTGTACCCCCACATTAAGGATAGTAGTCTTCTGCACTACCAGTAGAACCTAGAGACACTTTAAAACATTGCCTAAATCTTTAAGTAAACAGAAATTATATATATAGAAACACGGTCTCAAACTTTGCACCCTTTAGACAAGAAGTGGCAGCATTAAACCACTGTGATAACTGATCCATCAGTGAAACAAGGGATTTTTCAAAATTAGATGCATGAATCTCAGATCTCTGTCACTTTTCAAGGGTGTCAACTATATGTCCATTATGAGAAACAGGGCAACTAAAAGTTACAAATGCAGGAGCATCCTGTTACCTTAAGGACAGACATCTTAGAGGAATCAGTGTTTGTTTGTGGGGGAAGCTTCAACAGAAAACAGAAAAGAACACTAGATAACAACATGGTGATCAGAACACTAGATGACAACACAGAGATTAGAACACCAAATAACGACATGAAGATCAGAACACTAGATGACAACATGGAGATTAGAACACTAGATAACAACATGGAGATCAGAACACTAGATGACAACATGGAGATTAGAACACTAGATGACAACATGGAGATCAGAACACTAGATGACAACATGGATATTAGAACATTAGATAACATGGAGATCAGAACACTAGATGACATGGAGATTAGAACACTAGATAACAACATGGAGATCAGAAGACTAGATAAGAACATGGAGATCAGAACAATAGATAAGAACATGGAGATCAGAACACTAGATGACAACATGGAGTTTAGAACACTAGATAACAACATGGAGATCAGAACACTAGATAAGAACATGGAGATCAGAACACTAGATGACAACATGGAGTTTAGAACACTAGATAATAACATGGAGATCAGAACACTAGATAACAACATGGAGATTAGAACACTAGATAACAACATGGAGATTAAAACACTAGATGACAACATGGAGATTAGAACACTAGATGACAACATGGAGATCAGAACACTAGATGACAACATGGAGATTAGAACACTAGATAACATGGATATCAGAACACTAGATGACATGGAGATTAGAACCCTAGATAACAACATGGAGATCAGAACACTAGATGACAACATGGAGATCAGAACACTAGATGGCAACATGGAGATTAGAACACTAGATAACTTCATGGAGATTAGAACACTAGATATCATGGAGATTAGAACACTAGATGACATGAAGTTTAGAACATTAGATAACAACATGGAGATCATAACACAAGATGACAACATGGAGATTATAACAACAACATGGAGATTAAAACACTAGATGACAACATGGAGATTAGAATACTAGATAACAACATGGAGATCAGAACACTAGATGACAACATGGAGATTATAACACTAGACAACATTGAGATTATAACACAAGATGACAACATGGAGATTAGAACACTAGATACCATGTAGATTGGAACACTAGATAACAACATGGAGATCAGAACACTAGATGACAACATGGAGATTTTTAAAGTAGTACTTTGATGCACTTGTTTAGTTAATACAACAACAGCTCTAGCATCACAATACACATTAAGAACACTAAGAAACTATAATATCTAGCATTATTGACTGACTGTAAGGATCTGTAACTACCAGCAGGAGAGACAAAAATAAAATGAGACACTGGGGACATTCTGTCAACTCAGGAAGAGGTAGAGTGTGTGTGTGTGTGTGTGTGTGTGTGTGTGTGTGTGTGTGTGTGTGTGTGTGTGTGTGTGAGTATGAATATGTGACAGGGAATGAGAGGGGTGCCTGTGCCAACCTGAAGCATGGGCCACCAGTGGTGATTATCACATGAAAGTGCTAATTTGCAATGGTGGTAGTTAAGGGTGATTCAGAAAGTGACAAATTAGCCACTGATGATGCCGATCCTCATTGCTGTTTAAATGTCACTGAATAGCAGCATTCTGCATTATGTACACAACCCCTTTTTACCACACCTCTTACCACCAGTACTGGGATTCTTTCCATAGCACCAGAATGACACGGTGAGGTGCTATTCCACTATTCAAAGACCAAATTAATATCCTTCATCCAGGATATTCACCAGATTTAATTAATCATGCACACACACACACACACACACACACACACACACACACACACACACACACACACACACACACACACATGCATGCACTTGGTAATGTTCTGCAAACAGAGAACTGGCTAAGAATGAAATGGCTGCAGCTTGATAAACTGGCATGCAATGCCAGAAACGAATGCAGTTCAGAGTTACTAACTGTGGTCAAATGTAGAAGAAGGAGAGTGGAAAATTACTGGTGTCTGCTCACAAATGACAAATAATTTCTATTTAGGATGATATAAATGCAAATGGACATTCTAGAATGGATAACATATGATGATTGCTACTGCTTTATTTTGGCAGCATTTCATCAGTTTCTCATGTATGTCCTAATGTTTGTATAACTAACTACTTTTTGAGTTTGCAGCATGTCTTTTGAGTCTTGAAAGTATATACCATCCTGTGAATAATAACAACAACATGCACTGAGTAGTCCATTGTATGGCAGTGTGACATACAAAAACATTGTTTAAATTCTAGGGTGGCTCTGGAGGAAATTGCAACCCATGTACAGTTACGGGCATTAGAAATGGTGCTAGTATTGTTCAAAGCATTTAAAAGTGGCATGATCAAAAGTATCGAAGGAAGAGCTCGTCCATTCTTTGATGATAAAAATAAGTTATGTTACAACCGACAAACATGAAAGTGAGGAAGAGATTAGAAGAAACTTTATGAGAGTGGTGTAAAACATAACAGTATAATGCAACAAACTGCAAAATGAAAGCTTATAAGAGTAAAAACACAACGAAAAGAAAAATAGTAACAACAAAAGTGGAAACTGGCCCAGGGTAGTAATAGTAGAAGTCTTAAAGCTAAAAAGCAGCATGACAAAGAATTAAAGAGACCTGATAAAATGTTGGGACATACAAGAAAAAAACATCAAGTGCTGGGTCATGTGAGGTGCTGGAGATATCTTATTTTTTTCATCCTTTGTTATCCATGTAAATCCCACTAGGCTAGTGATTTCTTTTCAGGGAAGCTTTGAGGTGATATTTCAACTACTAATGGAAATTTAGCTAGGGCATTAGATAACGTGCCCTACTCTTTCTGATGGCTGTTGTTTGAGCTAACTCAAGCAGATGAGGCTCAGGTTAACATCACATTTGAAGGATGCCACACTCAGGGGTGCAGCTGTACTGCAATGTCAGCAATTTGTAAAAAAATAAATACATTTCTGGAAGGGGAATACAACCCAGAGCCTTTTGACCTTCTAGCACCAAGAACAAGTGTGTTATATTTTAAGCCACTAACACTGCTTATGAAAGCATAGAAATAATAAGGTTATTTACCAGCAGTTCATCAAGAATGACTATTTCTTCATAATACTTAGGCATACAAAGAGGGATTAGAAGATAAAAATACTGAAGGGCAGATGTGGGACAAAGTGGAAACTTAAAAGTACCTCATTCAAATCTGTTTATTCACAGTTATAACACTTTCAAATGATATGAAGAAGAACATAGTCTGAAGACACAAACAGGGCTACTCACTGACGATATAAAGAATCATTATCTAGCAGGGCATAAGTGGTGCTGTGGTAGCATTGTTGCCTCACAGTAAGACGTTGTCCTGTTCGATTCTCAGCTACAGTGTCTTCTGTGTGGAGACATGCGTGAATGGGCGTACCGTCATTGAAGGTTGTGCATCAGGGCTGGCAACTCGGCACGTAAAAATCTACTTCCAATCATTAGCGGACCGGAGTTCCGCTGTGGTGACCCCTAACCGGGAAAAGCCGAAAGACACAACATTATCTAGCAGGGCATATTACTGGCTCAGTCATTAAGGCATCTCCCTTACAGTTCCAAGCATTTTAGTCAAACCTGGGCATTACTGTTGGCCACTGATTAAGACTTCTGCCACACAACCCCAGTGCCCAGGGATCATTCCCAAACTCCAGTATTTTTTAATGAGTGGTTTGGTTTCCTACAAACATTTTAGAATTTGAACTGCATATATAGATTGCATTTATACCTGCACTTGTGAACATGCTATTTCTGTAAAGGGTCCAAGATAACATAAAAGCATATAAAAATATATTACTGATTACTGTGTGTGTGCGCATGTATGAGTAATTTCTGAGTATTTCCTTTACCTTCATAGTTTTCTGTGTGCATTCTGTTTTCAGTGCCCCTGCCAAAATCAAAATGTAATGGTTAAGTGAGTACCTGCTGCAAACTGACTACAAACACAAACACACACACACACACACACACACACACACACACACGCAC